>NC_053490.1:51255671-51555671 GCF_905171775.1 Rana temporaria | reverse complement strand
TCTTTAAATGTTTTGTAATATTTAATCGGCAGGCCATCGGGGCCTGGGCTCTTACCGCACGGTGTTTCCCGGAAGGCTCTGTATAACTCATCTTGAGTTATTGGGGCCTCTAAAGATTCAATGTCGTTTTGGGAAATTTTAGGTAATTTCAATTCTTCTAAGTATTCCCTGATTTTCCTTTTTCTCATATTTTCTTGCTCTTGGGTTTCCTTGGTTCTTATTGAATATAATGAGCTATAAAAAGTCCGAAAGGATTCCACGATTTCAGACGTCTTATATTTCATAAGGCCGTCTTGGTTTTTTATTTTTTCTATGTAATTTTTTATTTTTTTTTCCCTAGATATTCTAGCTAAATGTTTCCCTGGTTTATTCCCCCATTTATACCTCTCCTTTCTAACATTTTTAAATATGTCTCTTGTTTCAACATTCATCAGTTCTCTAAGCTGGGTCCTCTTTATAACAATTTCTTGGTATATTTCATTTTCTCCTCGCTCTTTATGCATTTGCTCCAGTTCGGATAGCTCAGTTGTTAATTTTTTCATATTTAATTTTCTTATCTTTTTTTTCCCTGCTCCTATTGAGATTAGTTTCCCTCTGATGTATGCCTTATGGGCCTCCCATACAGTAGCTACCCTTACTTCAGGTGTATTATTAAGGGTGAAATATTGATCCAAATCCGTTCTCACTGTGTTGTTTACCTCTATATCCTCTATAAGTTCTTCATTTAAGTTCCATGATCCTTTTCTTTGCTCTATTTCTTTAAATCTAATTTTCACCGTTACGGGAGCATGATCTGAGATTGTAGTTACCCCTATTGAAGTTTTAACTACATCTTCCAGTAACTCGTGGTCTACCATTATATAGTCCAGTCTTGAGTATGTTCCATGCACGGAAGAATAGTAGGTGTAGTCCCTTTTATTTGGATTTGTAATCCTCCAAGGATCTATTAAACAGTAGCTATTCATTTTTTTTCTTAATATTCTAAGCTGTTTAATATTTCGCCTCTGAGCCCCGGACGTACTATCCAATTGATAGTCCATTGAGAGGTTGAAATCTCCTGCTAGTATTACATGTCCTGATTTAAAGTCCATTAAAGCATTCAAAATCCCCCTCAGATATTTATGTGGTTGGCTATTTGGGCAGTATATATTTGCTAAAGTATATTTTTTTCCTTGGAGTGCTCCTTTTAGGAACAGATAACGACCGTCCGGGTCTACCTTCCTATCTTCTACTATAAAAGAGATATTTTTCCCTATTCCTATGGCGACCCCCTTAGCTCTCTTCTTTGGGGAGTCCCCATAATACCAAATGGGAACTGCCCGAGAGTACAATCTAACATTAGAATCCAACGTTATGTGTGTCTCTTGTAGAAAAACTATTTCAGCGGAGTATCTTTCAACTTCTCTTAATACCATATGCCTCTTTTCAGGGCAACTGAGACCTCTTACATTGTATGTTAAGAAATTTATGTTTGTCATATATTTTTTTTTTTTTTCTTTCCCTCTTCCTCGGGTATATATGTTCTTTCCTGCTGCATGACACACAGATCTGAGTCCCTTTCCCCCCCCTTCCTAATCCTCCCCCCCCTTCCCATCAAAACTCCTCCTCCCCCTCCCTTCTCCCTCCCCCCCCTCCCCTCGTACCTTGCCCCCTTGTTCTTCATTTGGGGCTTTCTCCTCCCCTCCCCCTCCCCCCCCTCCCCCCAGTCGATCCCTGACCTTCTGGTCATTTGGAGCTTTTTCTATTTGGCGCTCCTGGCGCTCTTTTGCTCCTCAGGCTGAGGTGGAGTTCTATTTTAGCCCGGTCTCTTATCCCCCACTACTGGGGAACTGGTGAAGAAGCACTCACTGGGTCTCCCCTCTCCCCGGCCCCACTCCGATAGCTTACTAAATTGACCCTTCCCCTCTCCCTCCCGCCCACAGCCCCCCCCCCACCACTCCCCCCCTCCCTGGCCGGTAAACACTATTAGTTTTTGGGTATTGGAATGCCTAAGCTATGACAAAATTCTGGTGTTTCCTCTATAAACCTCAGTCTTGCCGAAGCACCATTTTTCCTGCCTATTAGGCACGCTGGAAATCCCCAGTTATACTGAATATCATGCTTCTGTAGAACACCTAGCAATGGTTTTAAACTTCTTCTTCGTTTTAACGTCTCTTGTGACAGATCTTGAAAGAATTGAATATTATGTTGATCATATTCTAACGGCGATTTCCCTCTCAGTTTTCTCCATAGTTGGTTTTTCTCTTCCCAACTTTCGAATCGAACTATAATGTCCCTTGGGTATTCCTGCAACCTCTCTCTCGAACGTCTTATCCTATGCGCTCGTTCTATTCTTAGGGGGGAGGTTGTTTCTCTCTCTAATATTGGGTTACATATTTTCCTTATTATCTCTGGAAGGTCCTCAGCCTGTGTTGTGTCTGGAACTCCGCGTATCCTAATGTTCTTTCTTCTATCTCTGTTTTCTTGATCTTCTAGTTTGTACGCCTGTTCTCGTTGATTCAGTTTTAATGATTTTATTTCATCTTCTAATTTTTTAACTGAGATTACATTGTGGTCAACTTTTTTCTCCACTTCTTCCACTCTTTCCAGTATATGCCCCATGTTTCTCTCCATTTTTTCCATTTGCGATTTGAGTGAACGTTCTAAGGCAGCGAACATTCCTTCCATTTCCTTTTTTGTTGGCAAAAGTGTCATATCCTGCGTTTCTTCCTTATTTCCCTGTTCAGGGTCTATTTCTGTGTCTTGGTCTGTTCTGATCTCTGAAAGTGACTCTGAGAGTGTTTCTAAGTCAGCCAATATATTGGTAGCTCCTTTTTTCTTATCCTTTTTCTTATCCTTTTCTGCTTGTCCCCCTCTACCAGTTAATGATTTTTCTAGGTGCTGGGGGTCTCCGTTTATCGCGTGCGTCACAAATTTGCACATCGGGCCTGGGCTTTGGCTTAACCGGGGGGCCTTTGGAATTGCCCCTCCCCTTGCTACCTTTCCCCTTGTGGTCATCCTGCACCCCTCTTAGACTTACGGAATGCCTGCTTATTTTACCTGTATTTCTTATAGTCCCCGAGGTGAGGCTATTACCAATTATTAAACCTTTGTAAAAAATCACTTTTTGACCTATGGAGGCCGTGGTGTCATTTATGTTCTTTTTTCTTGTTTTTTCTCTCTTTTATATATGACTACAGGGCCTAGAAGGAAATTCTGGGCGTCGCCATCCAAAACGATTACGCCCCTTTTTTTTTTTTTTTTTTGCTCTAATGAGCAGCTCACAAACAGCTCACTTATATGGGTGTATTAAACTGCTTTTATGCCAATACGTGACCGAGGATTTTCCTTGTCTTAAATCTGTTCACTTCCGACACGCGGGTAAAATACTTACAGGGGCGTGTGCTGTCTGCACGCCACCTGTCTGTCCACAGCCCTCCCCAGCATTTATGTCCAATATCTCTTTAATTTTTGTTTTAAACAGTTTTATACATCATACAATCCCTTTTGATGTTTCTCCTACACCGATTAAATTTATTATGGCGTTTCTCTTCTTACCGATGCATAGAGGATAATTAAAGCAAGTTGTAGTGTATGCTATATGATGGGTTTGCTCTGTATGTTATATTTTCCCAGAAAGATTACCACTTTTAGTCCCGTTCACGGCCGATTCATATGTTTGCTGTAAGAAATCGACTACAATGTGCACTATTTTATATTGCTGTCCTCCCAAGGGGATCCAGGAGTGTTCCGTATAGCAAGTTCTCACTGTATCATATTTGCTTATTAACTGGGGAAGGGAGAGGTAACAAGGGAGAAGCCACTGAAAAGCACTATAATTACAGGCTCAGGAAATAGCATTAACTTTGTATCAGTCCTGTTTACTCATCCAGTGCAAGTGTCCCATTGATATATATAAATATATGTATATTGGTTCTGAGTTCTTAATTCATAGTTCTTAGTTCATGGTAAAGCATTATTCGTTGTACTCACCACTCTGATGAATGTAATATACTCACGATTCTGCTGATCCTGATCGTTTTCTAATGAAAGGAATACCAAACCGGGACTGCTGCAGTATATTTCTGGTCTTACCCTTATCTTACCCTCCTGTTGCTGTGATCAGTGGGGTCGGGTACGGACCTAATATTTTTTAGCTTGATGAGGAGGGTTGCTTAAGCTGCAGGGCGGCGTTGTACGTTGTGCTGCTTGATGCTGTGTCTCCTCTTCTATCACTGCAAGTGCCTGTGTTATAATACCCGGCTTGATACTGGCCAGCTCACGACCTCCAACACAGACGCCCGCAAAGTCTGCACAGAGAGGGGGACAGGAGCGCAAAAAAAAAAACAATAGAGAAACTTTCTGCTGTTACGAGGAGCTCCGGACCTCGCTCACCTCACTGCCATCTCCCCTCGCTCTGTACGTCGAGGCGTCGCCAAGTCTCGCTCTCGCGATACCACCTGTCACCGCTGCCGTTCAGGTAAGGGGGCCGCGAGGCTACAAACGTATTGCGGGTGTTTGTGGATCAGCCTGACCGAGAAGAGGGGGGCGAGGAGGGGGGCGAAAATTTGACTCGGAGACTACATCTCCCAGCCGCGGGAGGGAGGAAGGGCGCTCCTACAGGGAGAGGGAGAGGGTCCGGCTCCTGCACATCTCCGAGTTCAGAGCGGGGTTGGAGAGCGAGGACTCCCTTCTAGCTACTCCTCCATACTGACCGGACCATTCCAAGACTCCTCCCTCCGCCGGACATGGGATCGGAATTTTTTGACAACTCCATTTTATTGTTATTACAAACCTCTCTTTCTCAGTTCACAATGTACTGGTAATAAAAACTGGGTTGACCTTTGAAACACCTAACTCACCCTGCTTACCCAGACTTGTAATGGTTCCTAGGTAGCAAAAATATATACATTTGATTCTGGCTTGATGTGTTTTAGACAGGTAATTAGCTGGAGGGGGAGACTTTTACAGCAAACAGTTGTTGCTGCTGTAGTGCCTTTATTATGTTTAGAGTGCTGGTATTACAAAGTCCATATTCCACAGGGACAGGCAGTATGTATAATATGTACCTTCCCTTGGCTCCCAGGCATTCATTATGCTAATATATGATTTTATCTCTGACTGTGAAGCTTTAGTCCACCATCTCCTTTATCTCTCGAAGAATGTGCTTTCCCCAGAGAACCAGACATTGCAAGAGATTCGTCAAAGATCCAACGCTTCAACTTTGGAAGTTTCAGTTTGCTCATTGAGTATCCTGGATTTTGGGGTTTGGCTCTTGGGCGGCATATACAAAGAAACTAAGGCAAGTATATGCACCTCTAGGTGATTAATATGAACTTTTGTTTTAAGTAGTGACAGATTTACTTAAATGCCTAGCTTCAGCCACAATTGGAGGCATAGAACCTCTGCTACGTCTCTACCCCTAGGAACAAAACATATTAACAACCTGTATCACTTGGGCCCAGATTCTCAAAGACTTACGACGGCGTATCTCCAGATACGCCGTTGTAAGTCCGAATGGCCGCCGTCGTATCTATGCGCCTGATTCATAGAAACAGTTACGCATAAATTCTGCCAAGATACGAGCGGCGTAAGTCTCCTACGCCATCGTATCTTGGGTGCATATTTACACTGGTCGCTAGGTGGCGCTTCCGTTGATTTCCGCGTTGAATATGTAAATGAGCAAGATACGCCGATTCACGAACGTACGTACACCTGTCGCAATTAGTTACGCTGTTTACGTAAGACATACGCCGGTGTAAAGATAAAGCTGGACTCTAGGTGGCGCAGCCCATGCAAGGTATGGACGTCGGAACAAGCGTATCTTTTTACGTCGTTTGCGTAAGTCGTACGTGAATGGGGCTGTGCGTAGGTTACGTTCACGTCACAGGCATTGAGCCGGCGTATCTTTGGGCGTAAATACGACGTGATACTGAGCATGCGCGTGCATGCGCCGTTCGTTCGGCCATGCATCTACATGGGGTCACGCTTAATTTAAATACAACACGCCCACGACCTGCATACTTTGAATTACGCGCGCTTACGCCGGCCGATTTACGCTACGCCGCCGTAAATTAGGACGCAAGTGCTTTGTGAATACAGCACTTGCCTCTCTAATTTGAGGCGGTGTATCGTAAATAAGATACGCTACGCCCGCACAACGTTATGCCGCCCTACGTGAATCTAGGCCTAAGTGTGCAAGAATAAGTGAAAACCACAGTCATCATACACACAAAAGAAGAAAATATTTCTTCAAAAACAACATTCTATACTACTGGAATTTAAAAATACATGTCCTTTACACTGGAATACAAACCACATACCAAAAAGACCACACGTGCCAATCCCCCATAAAACCTATTAAAATCAAAACCTGTATTGATCAACAAAAAATAGATCATTAATAAACCATAACATCAGCTACTTAGGTGATTTAATGTGAATCCCAAGCTGAGTTGACCCAGATCAAAATGTGTCATAAGATTTATGAGCCGAAAAACTGACAACAGAGCAAACAGTAAAATAACAAATAATCAATGGAATATAACAAATAATCAATGGTATATAGAAGAGTGATGGCAGTAATAATACAAAGTGGTCCATCGAGTCTGTCACATTTATTTATTTATTTATTTATTTATTTATTTATTTATTTCACTTACTGTTGACTGACTCACTACCTCTGTTGGAAGTCTATTCCAAGAATCAAATACCCTTTCAGCAAAATAATACTATTATTAGTTTTGAACTTTCTTCCTGCTAGTTTGAGGTCATGCCTCTGTGTTCTTGAATTCATACTGAAAATACTGCCCCCGTGATGCGTTAGAGGGGGCAGAGTCACCTGTCCAGGTCACGGGTGGCCCCGCCCTCGGTTATAAAAGAACTGTCATACAGCTTGCACGTCATTAGGCGGATGCCTCTGTGCAGGCAAGATCGTGCTTCGTTCCTCGTTGGAGTGGAGAGCATCGCTGGAGAATGTATCACAGTGGGACATCAAGAATGGATTACAACGCTGGACAGACTGGATTACATCGCTGGAATGTTTTAAAAAAAAAAAAAAAATTAATAAAGGACTTGTACCAAGCCGTTTTCTGTAATTT
Organism: Rana temporaria; assembly: GCF_905171775.1. NCBI lineage: Eukaryota > Metazoa > Chordata > Amphibia > Anura > Ranidae > Rana > Rana temporaria. The sequence goes on along the minus strand of NC_053490.1, from coordinate 51,548,592 downwards.
TTTAAATGTTCACACCTTTTCTTTGTGAAATGGTAGGGGTACAATGTACCCCGTTACCAATTCACATAGGGGGGCCGGGATCTGGGGGTCCCCTTTGTTAAAGGTGGCTTGCAGATTCCGATAAGCCCTCCCTCGCAGACCCCCACAACCACCGAGCAAGAGTTGTGGGGATTATTCCCTTGTCCCCATCAACATGGGGACATCCTCCCCATGTTGAGGGCATGTGGCCTGGTATGATTCAGAAGGGGGGTGCTCTCTCTCATCCCCCCTCTTTTCCTGCGGCCTGCCAGGTTGCGTGCTTGTATAAGGGTCTGGTATGGATTTTTTGGGGGAACCCCACGCCATTTTTTTTAATGGTGCAGGGTTCCCCTTATTATCTATACCACACCTGAAGGACCTGATATGGAATTTGGAGGGGAACCCCCACACTCTTTTTTTCTTTTGATTTGATTTGGGGTTCCCCTTAATATTCATACCCAAGGGGCCTGGTAATGGACTAAGCGGGGGACCCATGCTGTTTTTTTTCAATGACTTTTATCTGTATTGCCGGGACCCGACAATTCATTATAGCCGCAATCAGTTTTAAATTACTTTTTTTCCTTAAATGTAATTTTGCTGCAGGGACTTTTCTAAGCACGGGAAACATGCACTAATTTACAGGCATACTATAGACACCCCCCAGGTATGAAATTTAAAGGAATATTTCACTTTTATTGTTTGACTTTAAGCATTATTAAAATCACTGCTCCTGAAAAAAAGGTCAGTTTTTTAAACTTTTTCATAAATGCCTTGTTCTTGGCACACAGCAACCCAAGCATATCTCTCGATAGCTCTCTACAGTGGGCAGACCATGAAAAGACACTGAAGTTTATTTACTAAAGGCAAATCCACTTTGCAAAACAAGTGCACTGAAAGTGCACTTGGAAGTGCACTGAAAGTGCACTTGGAAGTGCAGTCACTGTAGATCTGAGGGGGGCATGCAAGGAAAAGAAAAAACAGCATTTTTGCTTGTACATGATTGGATAATAAAATCAGCTGAGATTCCCCTTATTTCAGATCTTCCCCTCAAATCTACAGCGACTGCACTTCCAAGTACACTTGTAGTCCAGAGTGGATTTGCATTTAGTAAATAAGCCCCCCGTGACTATTTTGTGTGCAGTACACAAAAGACACTGGATGCAATTCCTTTAAAAAAATAAATAAAGGAAAAAAAAAATAAACATAGCTAAGGATTCCAGGTAGAAAATAGCAAAACTGGAGTATTTTGTTCAATGGCTTTTGAGCACAATAGTGTTAATATGCCCTTTTCTGCAAACTGAGCAAGGCAATTAACTTTATACTTTCCTCGCCTTCATTATCTACATGGTCTGATGACCTTTCTCTTTAATACTTGTCAGAACAAATATTACTGGATGGAAGAATAGTCACACTTTGTGTTTAACTTAATTAAATGACAAAGTAACAACAATAATCTTTAGGCATAAAACATTTCCCATATTTTAAGCCCTTGAAGATTAAAAAAAAGTGGCATAAAATGTGTGTATGCGTTGTAGCAAGACGACTAGGTAACTATATTTGAATTGAGGCATCCCTGTGTTGAATGACTGTGTTCATAATGAAATTGTGACATAATACTACAATACCAGCAAGACTGAAGGCCAGCTACAGACAATGCACTGCGGTGTATATACCATCTGACTGACAAGTGATCTTTCTCATCTATCTAATTTCCCTCAGGTCTTTATTTAAAGCCTAACTGAATCAACAGTGGAAATCAGTTAATACATTTCAGGAGCACCAATGTAAAAGGTGTGTGTATAAAGTCTAATGCCGTGTACACACGACCGTTTTTTATGACGAGAAAAATGCAATTTTTGAAATTGGTCATGAAAAACGGTCGTGTGTAGGCTCCAGAGCATTTTTCTCGACGAGAAAAATGGGCGTTAAAAATGTAGAACCTGCTCTATTTTTTCTCTGCGGTTTGTTTCACGTTGTTGTTTTTCACGTCCTGAAAAACAGTGGTGTTTACGCTTTAACGAGGGGGGAAAAACATGCGTGTTTAGAAGCAAGTTATGAGACGGGAAAATTAGCATAAGCAGCCCAAAGAGTGGCGCCATTCGAATGAAACTTCCCCTTTATAGTGATGTCGTACGTGTTGTACGTCACCACGCTTTGCTCGAGCATTTTTTTTCCCGATCGAGAATGCAAGGCAGGCTTAAGAGGAATCACGTCAAGAAAAACGTTGTTTTTTTCAATGACATGAATAATGGTCGTGTGTACACAGCATTATAGATGTTTTTCTTTTAAAAGCAGCTACAGCCTAATAAGTTGAACGGCCTGTCCTCTGCCAGCAGCTGCAGAGCGGGACCCTTGGGGAAGCAGTGATATCTTGCAAAGGTCAAATATTGCCTTTGCTGTGTTGTGCTAGAGCTCTCCTATCAGCAGGAAGCATGAGCTTTGATGATTACAGAATTGTAGGTCTGTAGAGGGGATGTTAAACCTTGGCATGTTATACCTCTGCAAAAGCATCACTGTTTCCCCATAGAGAGTAAAGGCCCGTACACAAGATCTGAAAATCGGACGACAGATCGTCCGACTTTTTTTTTGCTTACTAGTCGGAAGTAGAAATTGAATAGGTTACTAAAGTCACGAAAATTCTCGTACGACAGAATTTTTTTTGGAATTGATGTAATGTGTTGTAGTCTATTTATATAGTATTTTCGGATGACAACTGTAATGATTAAACGAAAATCGTACGATCTGGTATTGTACAAGGAACATTTTTGCAGTATAGCTAGATCAACCGCTTTACTTTTTCCATTACAGTTAGGCCTCGTACACACGATAGGATAGCCAGAGGACAACGGTCTGAAGGACCGTTGTCTTAGGTTAACCGATGAAGCTGACTGATGGTCCGTCATGCCTACACACCATAGGTTAAATAACCAATCATGTCAGAACGCGGTGACGTAAAACACAACGACGTGCTGAAAAAAAGTTTAATGCTTCCAAGCATGCGTCAACTTGATTCTGCGCATGCGCAGGTTTTTAACCAATGGTTGTGCGTACTTACGATCGGTTTTGACCTATCGGTTAGGCGTCCATCGGTTCAATTTTAAAGCAAGTACCTATTTTTTTAACCGCAGGTTAAATAACCTATGGGGCCCACACACGATTGGTTTTGACCGATGAAAACGGTCCTTTAGACCATTGTCCTCTGGCTATCCTATCGTGTGTACGAAGCCTTAAGGACTACAGATTGGTCTCCAACCTTCATCAGCCTGCTGATTAGACACTGTTGAGCAACACCCTCAAGGAGTGTGACATCACTGTTAAATGCAGAAGAGCCTAAACTGGCTCTGAGTGCCGCCCCACTTTCTCCCAGTGTCATTCTATTCCAGTCATAATTGATTTTTATTATCCCATTTGGTTGTATATAATCCATATCTCATACTTGTACCAGCCACTTGAAAGTTGATTCTATTGCGATCTGTTCATAAATACTGGATTGTATATTAACTATATTTTATATGCCCGGAGCTTCAATAAGAGTACACTGGGGTTATTATACCTGTATTTTCATGAAGTTTGATAGATAGATAGATAGATAGATAGATAGATAGATAGATAGATAGATAGATAGATAGATAGATAGATAGATAGATAGATAGATAGATAGATAGATAGATAGATAGATCGTATTTGTAACATGTCAAAGTATTTTTTATATACTTCTCCTTATTGTCATTGTAATTTTAGCCCTGCAGACGTTGCAAACATATTATCTTTCATTGCAGAATATACCGGTAGTCCTTTATGGACTGTATAAACTAGTGTGGCGCCCCCATCTTTTCAATTCTTTAGCATACTCTGCAGGAGATCACAGGAAGCCAATATCCAGACAACGTCCAGTACTTATGGTGGTTATATGTTAAAATACATATTTTGAAATCATTCCATTATACCGACTGGTATTTGAAGAGAGATCTCACCAATTCACTGGGCAACCTCAAAGTATCCAATTTATCCGACCCCTCTACCTTTCTACCACCATAAGACATCCACTGACTCCTGCAGCTCTTTGATGTCCATGACTCTCTTATATCTAAAGCTAATAACTTCCGTAGTTATTACTGTTACGGCTAGGCCACTATATGAGATCACCAGTCATGCATATGCAAACCATGCTTCCACTCCTGAAGGTATCATGATATAAGTTATCACTTCTGTATGTATCACATTGTTGTATAGCTAAATATGACTCACCTGTTCCACCCCCCCCCCCCCCCCCTACTCAGAACCTAACCTCCTTTGTTGAATTTAATGAATATATATAACTGTTTAAAGCTATTGTACTTTATATAATTGTACTTTGAAAAACCCAATATTTTTTTTTCCAAAAAAATACATATTTGATAATATGAATGATAATTCATAACTGGGTTAAAAAGTATTTTCATATCTTATGCTTTTAAATGCTGCTTCAACATAAATAGTTTTAAATGCTCCTAAATTTAGGAGACCAATATTGAACTCGAAATTGAGAAAATAAATGGGATTCTATGATACAGCTGGCTGGAAAACCAGTGACATTTCCAGCTATACCATTTTCCGAGGACAAATATTTAAAAAACAGCGACTGTTGGCAACAATGTGTCTGCAATGTCTATCTGTCTCAACAGCTCCCTGTCTACGATAGGTAAGCTAGCCAGAAAACCTTAAGATGTTACACACTAATGTTCGCAAAGAAGAGAAAACGGCTCTGTCCTTTCCTCCAGCAGCTTTAATAACTGTCAATGGACAAAACATTACCAGCCTGATCTATAGATTTCTCTTCTTATCTGCGGATGCACAAAGGCACATAATCTTTTTTGGACTGTAAGACTGATGTTCAGACGGATATTCTAACCATGCAGGATTGGTCTGAAAACAAACAGATCATTTCTTTTGAGCTAGAATTGGGTCAGCTTGAGATGTGGCTTGTGTCCTCAGGGTGATGATGGATATATAAAACTGGGACCATGATCTATCTAAGTTTGAGAAACCGCTGCTATAGTAATAAGGTGTGCTTAGACAAATCATCAATGCAAATATTCACTAAGGACTTTAAGTTTATCACTATAAGATAGTATAAGAAGTGTGTATATATATATATATATATATATATATATATATATATATATATATATATATACTATAAACAGGGGCGGACTGACAACTCATGGATCCCCCAGGCAATAGAAGATTAGGGGGCCCCCGGGCTTACAGATGCCCACCACGCCAGGAGGCAGTGCAGAGGTTGGGAAGCTAAAATCTTGGGATGTTCACATCAAAAGCATGTCGGTTTTGGACATATCAGGGACAGATGTAAAAAAAAAAACATAGATTTTGACATACTGTCCCTGGTTTTACTGAGCCTGGCAACCCTGATGGGGCCCCCTAGTGGCATGGGGCCCTCGGGCAGTGCCCAAGTGACTCAATGGTCAGTCCGCCCCTGGCTATAAATACCTTTTTTTTACCTCTGTCCCCAGCTGCACAATGGGCTCAGGGAGCTGGGAGTGAAAACTGCAGGTAGGTGTGTAAGGAGGAGGCAGAGAGACAGCAATATACTGATATTCCCAGTGAAGACTGGGACAGCTGGGTGTGTCAGCAGGAGGCAGAGGGAGAGCAGTACACTGAACTTCCCAGTGATTAGCTGTGCAGGGGGGCGTGTCAGCAGAAGTCTGACCATTGGAGTAAAGGCAGGCTGTGTTCCCAAGTAGAATGCAAGGAAGAAAACTGACTACGCTTGGATAAATGTGCTTCCATGCCCTGGTGTGGTCAGTTTGAAATAGGAAAGCAGGGGGGACTGGCAGGATCACCAGATATTTAGGACAAAGGAGGAAAAGCAAAGAGAACAGGATACTTTTTAATACAAGTTCATAGTACCACAGATACATATCAGGGGTAACATTTACTTTAAAGTTCAAGCTGTCCACTCATTTTCTAATGTTTTTTTTTTGGTGTGCATTATTTATTTTCTATAATAAATGTTTAAAGCTGAACTCTGGGCTAAAGAAAAGCTGTTCCTTACAGCGAGACTCCCTTTGTTACCATAAAGATTAAATGTTTGCTTAGTCGTGGTGGTAGGAACAAAATTAAATACTTACCTTATTCCTTGGTTCCATGGGCTTCCTCCTCTTTGCAAGCCCCTCTCCCCCAGCTCCCTGACATCATCACATACACGTATATATGATATGGCTGGACCCTCAATATCTGCAAGCACAATACAGGACCACATGTTCTGCATTGAATGTGAGGACTCTAAAGGCCTAGCCATATTCCCTATAGGAGGGGAAATAAACAAAGTATATCACCCTGTACTCCCCCCCCCCCCCCCCCCCCAAAGCTAAAATGAGCATCTTAACGGTTTAAAACTGGATTTCATGCAGATAAAAAAGTTTAACTTACAGTACTTGAGACACTCGGGAAACACTTTCCTAGGAATCCATGAGCATCAATTATGCCGGAATGGGGGAAAAAAAATTAGGGAGGTTCAGAAGCTTCATGTAGGTTGGAGCTGTCTGATTCAGGTAAGTTTGCCTCTGGATTGGCGAAGGGTAAGAATGCAACTTGGATCTTTATGCAACCTTACAAACCCCAAAATCAAATTTACCTTGGCTGGCTGTTGTTGGTAGAGCTTGATCCCCCAATGGGATCTTCCCTGTCGTGTAGGACCCAAGCAGATCACGAGAGGCCGATAACTTTTAATCCAAGCTGCTTGTTGCCATTGACCTATGTGTTTTTCTTTACGTTCCTGCATTCCCTAACTAAAATATACCCGCTTAAAGGAAAAATGTACTTTAGAAAAACAATACTTTTTATGTTTCTTATAGCATCACGTGAGTCTTTGACTGGGTGCACACTGCTGCATTACGTGTGGCTGCATTAAAGCAGCCGATTTAAATGGCTGCAATAAATCTGATGAAGTGTTTGAAAGCATGCTCAGCTATCACTTAGATGCACATCTTTCCTTCCAGCCAATCAAGAGCCAAGGGGATATGCATGTCTAAAGGCATACCGGGGCTGTTTTGTTTCCATGAATTGTATGAACAGTTAAACTGGAATTCCAGGCACCACCTAATTAATCTTAAAAACACTTCCTCTGCCCTCCTAACACCTATTCTGACTAACTTGTGTAAGAAATAGCTGTATACTTACTAATTTTCAGACTGCTTCGACCTGGTCACATAATCTCCCCTTTGTCATCAAGGGTCATGAGTAGAGAAGAGGAGAGAGCTCACTGACAATAGTTGGTAATGCTTGGCAGCACGATGTCACCCATAAGCTTCAATGGCCCAACTATTGTCCGCACTTCCCCCTCTCCTCTGCAGCGGTGCTAGACTGACACAGGGGAGCTGGATCATGTACCGGAACAGAGGTTCATCAGATTAAGTGTAAGAAGAGAGGAGCAGGCATTTTTAGGATTCGTTAGGTGGCGCCTGAAATTCTAGTTAATAATATCAGCATGCAAAGTAGGTGACTACATCACAAATGAATAGAGATCTGATCTTATAGAACCCTACATCATCCAATTACAACGCCAAAAAAATGTATCTCAAACCTAAATATTTCAAACTGAGCATTTGATAACAAAAAAATCATAATAATGCCTTGTACACAAGGTCGGACTTTTGACAATGCAAATGTCCGCCGTGAGTCCGTTGGAAGTCTGACGGAAAGATAGAGAACAGGTTCTCTATCTAAGAAAAAATATATAGAGAGAGACAATGCTCTCACATAGAATCGGGATTTTAATGGGAGACACCTTTTATAGGTTCTCTATCTAAGGTCTGTCGGACTTCCAAATAAAAAGTCAGATGGAGGCTACACACGGCCGGACTTTCCGAGAAAAAAAAGCCCGTCTGACTTTTTCTCTCGGAAAGCCCGGCTGTGTGTACGAGGCATAAGAGATCAGGTTGAGCTAAATTCACAAGTTAAAATGATCAGTGAAATCAGGAGTACATACATCTAGAATTGTAAGTAGACTTACAAAAGTTATGCTTAGCCCCACCTATTTCCATAATCTAAACGTTCCTATTGGCAAATGAAACTGCTCATTACCTTAAAGAAACCAATAGGTTGCCTCAGAAGGTGGGAATAGTGGGACTAAGCTTGACTGTTAGAATTAAAGCTGAAATTTTTCACTTGCCTATTTTTCTGGACTAATGCTGCGTACACACGATCATTTTTCAGCATGAAAAAAACCCGTAGTTTTTCAGCATGTCCAAAAAACGATGTTTTCCCAACTTCATCATTAAAACTACACACCGTCGTTTTAAAAAAATTATCTAGCAAAGCGCGGTGACGTACAACATGTACGATGGCACTATAAAGGGGAAGTTCTATTCGCTTTTGGGCTGCTTTAGCTGATTCCGTGTTAGTAAAAGACAATTCACGCTTTTCTGTCTGTTACAGCGTGATGAATGTGCTTACTCCATTATGAACGGTAGTTTTACCAGAACGAGCGCTCCCGTCTCATAACTTGCTTCTGAGCATGCGCAGGTTTTTTACGCCGTTTTAGCCCACACACGATCATTTTTTACAACCCGAAAAACGACATAGTTTAAAGCGAATTTTTTTTGTCCTTTTTCAGAACCTGAAAAATGATGTGTAGCCCACACACGCTCATTTTAAATGACGTTTTTGAAAAACAACGTTTTTTACATGCCGAAAAATGATCGTGTGTACCCGGCATAACCTTTTAACATACAGTTTTCACCAAACATAACCTTCACTAAGGAATTTTTTTCATCGTACACTCAGCTTGAACTAAACACAATAGTGACAGGTTTATTACGTTAAAAGACTGTGGAGGAACAGAACAATCTGAATCATTATACTTCAGAACTTGCTGATTTACTGAATATTTTAAGCGTTTTGTTATTGTTAATAAGTTGGTTGTAGAACCAGGGACATCATGATGAGTACTCCACTGGTCCCTGCCAGGACATTGCATATTGTTCATCTCCTGATTGCTACCTGAAAATAAATCCACTGCATTATTCGCTTCATCAATTTTAGAAATGTATGATTCACTCCAGAAAATGTTGTCACAAAGATTTCCAGTCTTACAGCCTTGTTCAAGTTCACTTGGTGATCCTCCTAATTTTAAAAATGCATTAACACGGAATAATTTATAATACAATATTTCTGAATGTTCTCCAGCTCCCTGTGGCTATTTATATGTTAGGTTCTATTTCTCTTGCTGTTTGTATGTAATCCTATTTCCATCCTCCTCCTTTTCTAGCCTCCGAGTCATCATAGCGGGCTACGTAGAGGATATACGCAGCAGGGAAGGCAACCTAGAGCAGACACATCAAGCTCTGCCAGTCTTACAGTATTTGGAGGATCTTTCAATGGATACAGCTCCATGGGAGGTCAAACACACAACATCTTGCTGAAAAATTTCTCAGGCAAGTTACGGATTTAGAAAAATAAATCACAAAATGCGTACACTTTGCTAATCCAAATCTGTGCAGGGTAATGCCTGTGTCTCAAATTGAATTGCTATTTATTTAGTAATAATTCCTCGGAATCAATGCCAGATAAAAAGCATCACTTAAAGCGGAGGTTCACCCAAAAAACAAGTATCTAACTTTACATTCAGTATACCTCAAACATGTACAGCATGCCGGTTTTTTTTTTTGGGGGGGGGGTGTACATACAGTATTATCTGTATTTTCCTCCTGGCTTCCGGGTACTCGCTCCTGCGGGACAGGGCGTTCCTGTGCAGTGCCGCAATGTCATCTTCGCCCATAAGATTGACGTGCCTGAGAAAAACTCCCACCGGCAGATAAGGCGTGTCACGACTTTCCAAAAGTAGCAGAACTGCGAGTCGGCTCTATACGGTGCCTGCGCAGTCAGCTCTACACGGCTCCTAGTCGGTGCGCAGGCGCCGTATAGAGTCGACTCGCGGTTCGGCTACTTTTGGAAAGTCGTGACGCGCCTTATCCGTCGTGGGGAGTTTTTCTCAGGCACGTCAATCATATGGGCGAAGTCCCAGATGATATCGCGGCACTGCACAGAAACGCCCACTCCCGCGGGAGCGATTACCCGGAAGCCAGGAGGAAAATACAGATAATACTGTATGTACACCCCCCCAAAAAAAAAAAACACTGGCATACTGTACATGTTTGAGGTATACTGAATGTAATGTTAGATACTTGTTTTTTTGGGTGAACCTCTGCTTTAAAGAGTTTTAAAACCCAAAGAAAAATATGTAATACAGTGCAACTTACTAGCCTTTAGATGCAGTGGCTGTATTTTCTTTTTTAATTATTGCAATATTAATATTTTAATGTTTGCTATGAGATGCATCATCCCTTAATTATAATAATATGCAGAGAAAGGCGCTTTTAAGTGCAGTATGTCAGCAATTTTATTAAGAGGCAACAGTTAAAAACACAGGCTCATCAATGTATAAAGTTCTCCTGAGATGGTTTTCCCTGTCACTGTGCCGACCAGCAGCTGCAGGAACAGAGGTTCTGGAAGAGCAAGATGGCCGCTGCCAAAATGGAAGGTTTTAGAAAAGGAGCCTTTCAGCATGCGCCAAAACTAGTCACCTCCCCATTGCTGACGTCACGTCTGCCCCACCCTGTGGTTTCAGGAAGTACGGTGGTCATCTAGCTCCTCCAGACCCTCAGTTCCTGCAGCTGCTGGTCGGCACAGTGACATGGAAGACCATCTCAGGAGGACTTCATACATTGACGAACATGTTTACTCCTGTAAGTGTTTTTAAAGCCCCGTACACACAATCGGAATTTCTGATGGAAAAAGTCAGACGGACTTTTCACACTAAAATCTAGTGCTTAATCTAGTGCTTAGTCATAGCTGCGTTATCAATCAGTCTGGACACACACCAATGAGGAAGAAAAGGAAAAACCAATGACTTTTTTATATTTTTCTCTGTTCTTTAGTTAATTTATTATTATTATTTTTAATAATGGCAATGATTCTGACAGTTATACTATTAATAGATAGCACTACACATGAACATGGCAGCATGATGTTGACATTATTTATCTGCAGTCTGAAGGCATTTGTCTTTTGTCAACAAAGCCTCCAGCCTGCATGGGATCACTAATGGCTCCGCTGCTCTTAGCAAAGCCTGGCGGCCCCCTCATGACATTTTTTTTTAAATTTTTGGGATGAGATTTCCCCCAAAATCCATACCAGATCCAAAGGGCCTGGTATGGATTGGGAAACCCCACTTTGTTTTTACAAAAGAAAATATGAATGCCAGCTTTTGGTTATATTCTGATCTCAAATGAGTCATGGTTGTTAAGGATGCGTCGGGTATCGGCTCCTTAAAGTGGGTGTAAAGGCTGAAGTTTTTTTTTTTACTTTCATGCATTCTATGTGCAGAACTCCTACCCCCCCAGCCTCCGAATACTTACCGAGCCCCATCACGATCCTGCGATGTACACAAAAGTCTTAGCTCTTCAGGGACTCTTCCTTCTCATTTCCTGTGAGCCAGTGAGCCAATGAGAAGAGAGAGGTGGCAGGGCCAAGCCACAGCTCCATGTCTGAATGGACACACAGAGCAGTGGTTCAGGAGCAAGCCTGCTCAGGTATCCCCACAGCAAGCTTTTTGCTGTGGGGGACACTTGGCAGAAGGGCGGAGCCAGGAGCGCTGGCGGGGACCCAAGAAGAGGAGGATCAGTGCTTCTCTGTGCAAAACAAAGTATGACATGTTTGTTAATTTTAAAAGAAAAAAACTTGACTTCAATATCACTTTAACAACCAGCTGCTCACTGGCTGTTAAGGATGCCGGTTAGTGCTGGCGTTAAAATACCACCAGTTTTCACTTAAATAAATAGTGCGTGTGATATTTTAGTAGAGATTTTTAGTGAATTGCAAATATTTTATTTGAAAATGCCCTGAGCTAATTTACCACTGATCTTAACCCCTTGGAGCAGGCTCCTTAAGGGGTTTAGAATGCTTGGAGGAGGGGCATAGGCATGCGCAGGGTGTGTTCCGAGTGTGCCTGGGCACACCCTAATAAACCCGTGCGCCAGGGCCACCGAAAAGGCAGTACAACAGGCCTTCCTGTACTGGGGTCCTATCATTTCAAAAGGGTAGCCCGAGCGCCTGCTGAGCAGGAGGACCAGCTGTACTGCCTTATTGCAGACACCAATCCTCTTGTTCCTCCCCCTGCAGAACTGCCAGCTTCTCCCCATCGTTCTCCCTTTAGCTGGGCTGTCGGGGGTTTGGGGGGTAAGGGGCTTGTAGTAATTTCTTCCTGTTCTGATCGAAAACTGTGAGATATCGGTACCGATCGCTTCTGTTCCCATCACTAAAGCATAGCAAAGTGTGTTTGGTATGATTCAATTTGCAAATGAATAGGAAGCCTGTAAGTGCTTCCTATTTACTTCCGGCTTATCCTCATCTTTCTCCCTCCAGCTGCACTGCAAGGGAATCAGGGAGGAAGGAGTTGGTAAATAAGTAATTTACTGGCCCCTTCCTGTTCTGAATGAACACAGTGAGTGAGCAGTACCCATCGCTCCTGTGTCCATTCATCACTGAAGCATAGTAAACTGTAAGTGCTTCCTGTTCATTTATATGTGCAGGCGGGGCCCAGTCTTACATGTGAGACAACAACAAGGCATTTATAAATGTAAAAATAAACAAATAAATAAATAAAACAAGTATTAAATAAATAAATCTAATTTCTCAAAACGTTTGCGTTGCTCTCTAAGGGCCAGATTCACAAAAGAGATACGACGGCGTATATCCTGATACGCCGTCATATCTCTGAGATCCGCCCATCGTATCTATGCGCCTGATTCATAGAACCAGTTACGCATAGATCTCACAAAGATCCGACAGGTGTAATTGACTTACACCGTCGGATCTTAGGCTGCAATTCCAGGCCGGCCGCTAGGTGGCGATTCCATTGCGGTCGGCGTAGAATATGCAAATGAGTAGTTACGCCGATTCACGAACGTACGCTTTGCCCGTCGCTCTAAATTTACGTTGTTTCCGTCGAGATACGCTGCGTAAAACTAAGGCTGCCCTCTAGGTGGTCTAGCCAATGTTAAGTATGGCCGTCGTTTCCGCGTCAAAATTTGAAATTTCACGTCGTTTGCGTAAGTCGTCCGTGAATGGCGCTGGACGCCATTTACGTTAACGTCGAAACCAATGACGTCCTTGCGACGTCATTTAGCAAAATGCACGTTGGGTAATTTTAGGGACGGAGCATGCACAGTACGTTCGGCGCGGGAACGCGCCTAATTTAAATGGTCCCCACCCCATTTGAATTAGGCGGGCTTGCGCCGGGCGGATTTACGCTACGCCGCCGCAAGTTTACAGGCAAGTGCTTTGTGAATCAAGCACTTACGCTGTAAACTTGCGGCGGTGTAACGTAAATGGGATACGTTACGCCACCGCAGCGTAGCTCGATTCTATGTGAATCTGGCCCTAAAAGTTTTGCTATGGCATAGCATCACAGCAGTGGCATGTGCATACCCCTAGCCTCTGCTGCTCTGTTTTTGAGCTTTGGGGTGCAAACCCTAATGAAAAAAAACTGTGCACACCTATGAGGAGGGGCTTAAGGTCATGTGTAAGCCGTGATTGGCTGTCACATGATCGGAAAGCTCCCTATCGCAAACAGCAATTGAGAGTTTTCCATTAGCCATTGGTAACTGTGGCGGGAGCAAGCAGGGCGCGTGCTTTCGGCACAGAGCTATTTGCACTAATGCATGCAACTAAGACCCGCCGAGAGGCCGCATATTTGCGTGCAGCTGGCGCCAAGGAGTTAAAGCGATAGATAACGTTTCATGAATGGAGCCCCCCAATGTGTCAGTCATGATATCTTATGTCCTTTAATACTGGTCTCCGCATTATTTTGTCCACCCTCTATTTACACACAAATCTCACATTCACTTTCAGCGCCGGATTAAATCTTCACTGGAACAGCTGGTGGGATGCTGAGCCTTGATCATTGCAGGTGAACAGTGGGAGCAAACGCTGACTGCAGCATTCAATCAAAAAGGGATTGTTTGCACATGACTGGTACATTTCCATGATTCATCGGGCTGCTGACATCTCTATGCTTCCTTTTCTCTAAATAGTTTGTAAAGAAAATCTTGTTTTATTCCGAGACCAGGAAGGTAATTCATACAGGGCAGTTCACACGGGTTTATGAGCTGAGTGACATGGATGACTTACAAACTCTTCCTAATGGAAATGTATTGGCATAAATAACAGCTAAAACAGAACATATAGATGAATAATAATAATAAAGTAATAATTATCTCCTTCTATTAGGTGTTCATGGCACCACCAGTGAAATTAACTGCTTTTTCTGATAAAGGTTGCTCTTTGTATAGGCTGAACTCTGCAATCCACCAACCTCTACCGAAATTTACAAACTGCGGCCCGGGGGCCTGATATGGCCTTTGGCAGGCTTTTATCTGGCCCTTGGAGCACTATTCCTCCCACTGATACAAGGCACTATTCCCCCCCCCCCACTAAAATCAATGATGGGACACTATTCCTAGCACTGATACCAATGGTGGGTACTGTTCCTTCCACTGACACCAATGATGGGGCACTATTCCTTGCACTGCACCAATGATGGGGCACTATTCCTTGCATTGCACCAATGATGGGGCACTATTTCTTGCACTGATACCAGTGGTGGGTACTGTTCCTTCCACTGACACCAATGATTGGGGCACTATTCCTTGCACTGCACCAATGATGGGGCACAATTCCTTGCACTGCACCAATGATGGGGCACTATTCATTGGACTGATACCAGTGGTGGGTACTGTTCCTTCCACTGACACCAATGATTGGGGCACTATTCTTTGCACTGCACCAATGATTGGGGCACTATTCCTTCCACTGATAGTGGAGCACTATTCCTTCCATTGATACCAGTGATGGGGCACTATTCCGTCCACTGATATCAATGATGGGGCCCTGTAATTTCCTGCTTGTGCCGGCAAAATGTTTTTTGAAGTCTGTAATAAATGCATTTTTCCTCACAGTTAAACACATCTTCTGAAGAAGACCCGGACGGGTCGAAACGTGTCAATCATTTTGTATTCATCTACATTGTAATACCCAGCAATGTTCCACGATACATAGTGTTTGCACTTTTTTGTATTGAGATTTTAATCATGTACCAGAGTTTATATTTAACCGTTAAGCTGTCTAACGCTTGCGGTTTCTATCAATAAATTATATGTTTTCTACCATTCTCACTGCCATTTTGTTAATTTCTGCTGCCTTGAAAACCCCAGTGGGGGAAACCTTCCTTTTTTCATGATGGGGCACTATTCCTTTCACTGATACCAACGATGGAGCACTATTGCTTTCATTGATACCAATGATGAGGCACTATTTCTTGCACTGAAACCAATTATGGGGCACTATTCCTTCCACTGATACCAATGATGGGACACTATTCCTTCCACTAATATCAATGGTGACACCATGGCATTTTCTACTTAATGTATACTGGCCAAAGTCCGGCCCTCTCAAAATCTGAAGGGCAGTAAACTGTCCCATTGTTTAGAAAGTATGGAGACCCCTGATTTAAACCATCATATTTGTTTACAGCACTTCACCAAAAACAATTGTGTAGTATGCAAGATTTATGGGATCCCAGGCAAAGCCTTACTTTTGCCTTGCACCCATGCAAGTGAAAACATGCACATTATTACTTTGGAGTACTTCAATGAGCTATATACACTATACAGTAAAACATTGGTTTGAGAGTAAATTGGTTTAAGAGCGTTTTGCAAGACAAGCAAAATATTTTAATACATTTTGCCTTGATATACAAGCGATGTCTTGATATAAGAGTAGCGTCATGTCACAACTGAGTATAAAAAACAAGAGAGGAGCCTCTAAGTGTAGCAATATGGTTACAGTTAATGAAGATACAACATTTACAGTAGCAACTTATTGCTACACTTATGCTGCGTACACACGACCGTTTTTCACGATGAGAAAAATGCCATCGTGTGTAGGCTCCAGAGCATTTTTCTCGACGTGAAAAATGGCTATTAGAAATTTGAACCTGCTCTATTTTTTCTTGTCGTTTTTTACGTCGACGTTTTTCTCGTTGTTAAAAACGATCGTGTGTAGGCTTTAATGACGGGGAAAAAAACGCGCATGCTCAGAAGTAAGTTATGAGAAGGGAAATTAGCATAATCAGCCCAAAGGGTGGCGCCATTCTAATGGAACTTCCCCTTTATAGTGCCGTCATATGTGTTGTACGTCACCGCGCTTTGCTCGAGCATTTTTTATCACGATCGTGTGTATGCAAGGCAGGCTAGAGAGGAACCATGTTGAGAAAAACTTAGTTTTTTTCCATGGCATGAAAAACGGTCGCGTGTATGCGGCATTAGAGGTGCCTCTCTTCTCTTTTATAACCTGTAAAAAAATGCTTTGATATACAAGTGACTTGGATTACAAGCATGTTTCTGGAATGAATTATGCTTGTAAACCAAGGTTTTACTGTATAACCAAAAGTTTGGGGGCTCCCAACCATCACACCTACGCTATTTGACCGGGAGTAAGTGAAACCCTTCGGCCCCTTTCACACCGGGCGGATCAGTAATGATCCGCCCCGTGAACCTCTGCTTGCTCAGCGGGGATCGCTCCGTTGATCCCCGCTGAGCCGGCGGATGACAAGGCGGTCCCCGCACACTGGACATCTTTCAGTCGCTCTCTATACTTTTCAGAGGGTGGTAAGCATTACTGCGTGTCTGAAAAAAAGCCTTAATTGGTTCAGCTGGTCAATATAGAAAATCAGGGACATTTGCCGTGAAAAACATAACCATTTAAAAATTCTGAACACCTGCAAGTGTCCCTAGAATACAGGGACAGCTGGCGGCTATATCACCCCATCAGGAATCTATCCAATCCAGCCACATGCCAGAATTAATACACTGGCCGAAATTAGCTGAAGAACTGCATATTCCCGTACTCGTGAAATCAGTGAGCGTCACATCCCACAACAGGTTAACCACTGATTAATTCCAAGAATCTACCTAACAGTTTCCACGACAAGATGTCGTTTTGGTACTAACGGCAGTTAATTAATATATTATTAAAGAAGAACTCAGTGGAGGGAACTGAACAGATGTTTTATTACGCTGTACATTTTATTTCTGACATTTTTGGCCTTGCAATCAAGGAATAAGTTGACGAACATTATAGGGCAAAACACGCTATTTTAAAATGTACAACTAAAGAGCCATCTGTTTCAACACAGTAACACATGGGCAGCTTCTCAAGTGAATGATAGCTGGCACGTTTCAGTACTAAGCACAACGAACGGAGATGGAACTTTTATAGATTGAGCAGAGCGTGTTATATTTCGGGGAGATGTCGCAGTATAGCGTTATCCAAGTACTTACATGAAGAGGAATGCACTTGAGTTTTTGGACAGAAAACTGGTATATAGTTTAGAACATGGATTCTTATGCTGCGTACACACGACCGTTTTTTGGGGTTCTAAAAAAATTAAGTTTTTTTATGTCATTAAAAACAATCGTGTGAGCAGAGCATTTTTCACAATCTAAAAAATGGCCAATTGTTTTTAGAACATGCTCTTTTTTTTCACAACGTTTTTAACATTGTCGTTTTTAAGGTTGTAAAAAATGGTCGTGTTTAGGCTTTAACGACGTGAAAAAACGCGCAAGCTTAGAAACAAGTTATGAGATGGGAGTGTTCGTTCTGGAAAAACTAGCGTTCATAATGGAGAAAAGACATTCATCACGCTGTAACAGACAGAAAGACGCAAATCGTCTTTTACTAACACAAAATCAGTTAAAGCTGCCCAAAGGGTGGTGCCATCTCCATGGAACTTCCCCTTTATAGTGCCGTTGTACGTGTTGTACGTCACCGCGCTTTGCTAGATATTTTTTTTTTCACGATCGTGCGTAGGCAAGGCCGTTTTAATGATCGGGTTGAAAAAAAATCGTTTTTTCTACACCCTTAAAAATTTCATTTTTTAGAACCCGAAAAACGGTCGTGTGTATGCGGCATTAGGCCTTATGCGCACGAGTGGTTTGGCCCTAAAATGCAAGAACTGGGCTTTTTGGGCACAAGGGAGGCACAGGTGCAATGCACAACCTGCCAAAATCAATGGCACTCTGAAAGACACCCTCGGCTGTACATGGCTGAAAACTGCCCTGAGCAATGCTTGCAGTTAGGGTCGTATGCATTAGACTACAAAAAACAAAATAGTCAAAGCCAAAATATGGAAACTGCTTAGTCCTGATAAAAGGGCCAAACCTACCAGACAGGACGTGATTATTAAACCATAATGTATATTAAAGCGGGGGTTCACCCGAAAAAAATTTTTTAACATTAGATTGAGGCTAATTACGGGAAGCAGAATCGGGTGTTTTTATTTAAATCAATGCAGTACTTACCGTTTTAGAGATAGATGTTCTCCGCCGCTTCCGGGTATGGTCTTCGGGATTGGGCGTTCCTATTTGATTGACAGCCTTCCGACGGTCGCATACAGCGCGTCACGAGTTGCCGAACGTCGGTGCGGCTCTATACGGCGCCTGCGCACCAACGTTCGGCCACTTTCGGAAACTCGTGACGCGCTGTATGCGACGGTCGGAAGGCTGTCAATCAAATAGGAACGCCCAGTCCCGCAGCCCATACCCGGAAGCCACGGAGAACATCTATCTTTAAAACGGTAAGTACTGCATTGATTCAAAAAAAAAAACACCGGATTCTGATTCCCGTAATTAGCCTCAATCTAATGTTAAAATTTTTTTTTTTTTGGGTGAACCTCCACTTTAAGTCCAGACTTGAATTACTATTTTACTATACCAGCACAGTGTCTTGTACTTTTGTAGATCCAGTGCTTGTTCTCTCTTGGTTAATCACATATGCATTAAAACTAGACAACATACAGTTCTTGTATGATTTCAACCATGCTGGTTCGAAAATTGCATAAAATATAGAAATAGAAAATCCCCTTAAGCATATGAGATCCTCTATAGTCTATGTCAACGGCTAACGTTATAGAAATGCAATTATTTTTAATTAATCACTTAAGTTTGAACACACCAAGCTACCAATTAACTTCCATGGATGCCAACCAGATCACAAAAGACACTATAAATCTCCTTTTATCCTGATTTATTCATTAGGGAATTCATTCTTTGTTCATTTTCCAGTAATCAACACTTATAGTTCCTACAGAGCCTAATTGTCGGTCTTTAAGAACACAATAATAGCATTATACATAATCAGCTCTATTTAAGAATATTAGCAAAAATTGACATTTAAGTCAAATATAGTACAGAAAAATGACATTCAAAGTCCAATCATTCCAGATTCCATTGCTCTAGTGCTTCCCATACCTCCATTAGCCTTTAAAACTGCCTTGACCTTTGGTCAGGTGAGCACTCCACTGTTCTCAATTGAGTTCTGATTCTGTGCGGAATAAAAGTTACAAAGCCAAGACAGCCAAACACTGCCATGTTGCCATTCAATAAACTTTAGTGGTTAAAACAGTGCATGCAACTCTGGCATTCTCCTCTTCTCTGTAGTGTTTTGCCCTATCAAGGGGCTTAGTCATAAAGCTATATCTACTCCTAAGTCCAGCCATACACGGTCTGAATCTCGGCCGGTTTAGCTGTAACCATCCAAGATTCAAACCGTTAATGGGCAGCCTAAATATACCAAGTTGATTGATCGGTCATGCTGCTACAGCCACTAGCAATAAAATCACTGGGCCAGATTCACAGAGGAAATACGCTGGAGTATCTACTGATACTCCGGCGTATTTTCAAATTTGCCGCGTCGTATCTTTATTTGTAATTCACAAAAAAGATACGACGGCTTTTGGCTAAGATCCGACATCCGGCTTTGTACGCCTTCGGATCCTAGGTGTAATTTTCCGGCGGCCGCTGGGTGAAGTTTGTGTCGTTTTCCAGCGTCGGGTATGCAAATTAGCTGATTACGGCGATCCACGAAGATACGCGCGTTCGTCGCAATCTCTTACGTCGTCGCTAGTCGGTTTTTCCCGTCGCAAACTTAGGCCTGCTTTTTCATGGCTTATCTTTAGAACAGCCATGTTAAAGTATGGCCGTCGTTCCCGCGTCGAATTTCAATTTTTTTTGCGTAAGACGTCCGGGAATACGAAATGACGTAACGCACGTCGCCGTTCAAAAAATACGTCGGGGCGCCGTAATTTCGCACAAAGCACGTCGGGAAATTTTCACACGGAGCATGCGCAGAACGTTCGGCGCGGGAACGCGCCTAATTTAAATGGTACACACCTCATTTGAATTAGGCAGGCTTGCGCCGGACCGCTTTACGTTACACCGCCATAAGTTTATACGCAAGTGCTTGGTGAATCAGGCACTTGCGCTGAAAACTTGTGGCGGTGTAACGTAAAGGGGATACGTTACGCCGCCGCAGATATTCGTGAATCTGGCCCACTGTCTTCTCCCAGTGAAGGCGGCTTCCCGCACCCACCCCCAGCCCTCCCACTGGGACTATCCGTGTTGATGAGGCAACCCATGGTTGCAGGAAAGAAATTTGCACCGTGTCTTTTGATAGGGATAAACAAAAAGCAAAGGGTATGATCCCTGCAGGAGGTGGCCTTAAAAGTAAGGCCCCATACACACGATAGAATCCATCCGCTGAAAAATCCCAGCAAATGGGTTTCAGCGGATAGATCCTATGGTGTGTACACTCCAGCGGATCTGTTTCCGCGGATATTTCTCCCTTGGGATGGATTCCAGCAGATCGGATATTTGCTGACATGCTAAACAAATCTATCTGCTGGAATCCATCCCAACGGATGGATCCGCTGGTCTGTATAGACTTACCGGATCCATCCATCCGAAGGGATCCCCCGCATGCGTTGTAATGATTCGACGCATGCGTGGAATTTCTTATATGACAGCATCGCGCACGTTGCCGCGTCATAATCGCGGCGACGGCGTGACACGTCATCGCCAGAGGATTTCGCGCGGATTTCAATGCGATGGTGAGTACACTCCATCGCATAGAAATCCGCGGAAATCCTCGAGAGGATTTATCCGTGGAAACGGTCCGCTGGACCGTATTCGCGGATAAATCCTCACGTGTGTATGGGGCCTTACAGTGTATAGGTTAGTTGAGCCTGGGGCTTTATTATAATGAAAAACAAACTAAAGGGCATAACAAAGCCCTTTACCCCTTCAGAGTCTGTGGTGACGTAAAGCGGAGTTCCACTAAAAAATGGAACTTCAGCTTTAAGCATTCCTCGCCCCTATACATGACACATTTGGCCTTTTTTTTTTGGTGGGGGGGGGGGGTAGGTACATGGTTTTGTGTAGTAACATAGGCACTGGTGTGGGTAACCACAGAACACAGAGGGGGACCAGGCATCTGAAACGCTCCCAGACGTCTGTAGAGTGCTGAACATTGTTAAGAGGGCTTAGCTCTTCAAGACAGTGAAGATCTATGGTGCAGGCAGCAAGGCAGTAAGACCCCTTTCACACTGGGGCGCTTTTTAGGCGTTTCAGCGCCAAATACACCCTATAAGAAAATCGGGCAAACGTTAGTTTGTTTCTGATCATACGTAATCTTTCTTTTCTGATTTTTCTTGTACGAATACGGTACACATTGAACGAAAATCGTTCGTTTTTTTCCCCGTACGGGAAACATTTTGGAGTTTATCCATTTGGAAATTTTAATTAAAAAATCGGCTGTCGAAAGTTGTGTACACATTATAAGAAAATCGTACAAGAATTCTTTGGACGAAAATGTTCGCCCAGTTTTCGTATAGTGTGTCCCAGCCTTTACCGTCTTTGTGGACTTGTTTTTAAAGGTGCAGGCTATTGGCCTGTCATCCTTATGCACCGGACACATGATCTGAAAAATCGGACGACAGATTGTCCCTTTTTTATTTTGTATGCTAGTCGCATATCAAACAGAGGGGCATAGAAGAAAGGGAAGGGGTGCCTGCACCCCCTCTTTCCCCACATTTGAGCGTGAATCCGGGCCTTAAAGGGTAACTTCACTTTCATGGGAAATAAAAATAGCAAATTAAAAAATATATATCATGTATATCTGCTGTCTTCAGCTTTATATATTCTTTAGAAAGTTCACATCTTGTTACAGATTTTCTCTTCCTGTGCAGCACTAAGTGTGAAGTCTTTTTTTTCCTTTTTGTCTTTATACGCTCAAGTTACCATACATAGTAGATAGATTCTGCAATATGTGGTGAGTCTACATGCTTGAATAAATTGTTTAATAAGATAACCTGGAAAGGTCAATTACAAATTGCCTTTTGTGATTTTCCTTGAAGTTCAGGTGTCTAGACTTCCCTCATTTTACACAGTTCCGGATTCTATATCAAATTTTCATGGTGTCTTGAAAAACATAAAATGGTTTTAGTAATATTGATAACTCCATTCTTAACTTTTATAAAAGACTATCTACAGTGAGAGTTTTACTTTTCTATTAAAACTCGTATCGGATCTGTAGATGTTTCGGATCATAAATACAAAGTTAACCACTTAAACCCTGGACCATTTGGCTGGCCAAAGACCAGAGCACTTTTTGCGATTTGGCACTGAGTCACTTTTAGTGACAATTGCACGGTCGTGCGACGTGGCTCCCAAACAAAATGTAAGTTTTTTTTTCCTCCCACAAATAGAGCTTTCTTTTGGCGGTATGTGATAACCTCTGCGGTTTTTATTTTTTTGCGCGATAAACAAAAATAAAGTGGCGATTTTGAAAAAAAGCTATAGTTTTTACTTTTTGCTATAATAAATATCCCCAAAAATATATATAATTTTTTTTCCCTCTTCTACATATTTTTGGTAAACAAAATCACAATAAGCGTTTATTGATTGACAAAATAGGGGATAGTTTTATGGCATTTTTATTAATATTTTTTAATGGCGGCAATCAGCGATTTTTATCATGACTGCGACATTATGGCGAACACATCGGACACTTTAGACGCCATTTTGGGACCATTGTCATTGATACAGCGATCTGTGCTATAAAAATGCAATGATTACTGTAAAAATGACACTGGCAGTGAAGGGGTTAACCAGTAGGGGGTGCTGAAGTGGTTAAGTGTGTCCTAAGAATGTGGGGCATGGCTACATGTGACACCACACTGATCACCGCCCCCGATTACAGGGAGCTGTGATCAGTGTCCTGTCACTAGGAAGAATGGGGAAATGCTTGTTTACATCAGCATTTGCCCGATCTTCCTCTCCGTGAGACGATCGCTGGTATCCCCGCGGACATCGAGTTTTCGGGACCCGTGGTCAGACTCACGCAGCTCGCAGCGGGTGGTCGCCCACAATGCCGCATCTTAAAGGGGACGTACCTGTACGCCCATTTGCCCAGCCGTGCCATTGTGCCGATGTATATCATTGTGCGCTGGTCGGCAAGGGGTGAAGTAAAGAAAAAAAATATAAAAATAGTAATACATTTTTAGCTCAATATAGGTACAAAAAAAAGAAAAAATTGCTTTTTGAAGTAATTAGGTGATTGCATGGATAGGGCATGCAAAAGAACCAAGAGTTTTGTGTCAGTGACTGACATACTGTATACCCACAAACGTGACTACACAGAGATGAAATACATCTTTATACATGCAGTAAGTTGTACCTGTTTATCTGCAGTCATCTCTTCTCTACATCCGTTTGAAGTCCAGAATTCACACAGCTTTTCTGAGCTTCCATAGACAGGGGGTAGGGATCTGATGTCACAACTGCACACCATAGAGCTGGGAGCTGAGTGTAACATGAGACCTGAGAAGAGGCAATGGACACTCCCCCTGTACATAATCTCACAGAGAAACTTGCACAGCTGACGCTATCAATCGCTATCTCCCATTCCTACATCTTCCGATCCTCTTGATCCCTTGGAGTCGGCACAGCCTGTCAAAAATGACTGATGCAGATAGAGGAGCAATGCAACTGCAGACAGAAGTCACACTCAGTGCTTTTGATTGAGGCAAGTACAAGTATAAAGATATGCTTTGTTCATTTCATGTCAGAGGGTCACAGATAGCCGCCTGATTGCCCCCTAGTGTTAACCCTTTCCCTGCCAGTGATATTTACACAGTAATCAGTGCATTTTTATAGCACTAATCGCTGTATAATTGTCAATTGTCCCAAAAATGTGTCAAAAGTGTCCGATGTGTCTGCCATAATGTCACAGTCCCGATAAAAATCGCAGAGCGTCGACATTACTAGTAAAAAAATAATAATAATTAAAATGCCATAAATCTATCCCCTATTTTGTAGACGCTATAACTTTTGCGCAAATCAATCAATATACGCTTATTGCCATTTGTATTTCCAAAAATATGTAGAAGAATATGTATTGGCCTAAACCGATTTAAAAAAAATGGGGATATTTATTATAGTAAAAAGTACAAAATTGTGGGCCAGATTCTCGTAGGGAGCGCGTTTTTCTGAGCGGGCGTAACGTATCCTATTTACGCTACGCCTCCGCAACTTTGACAGGCAAGTGCAGTATTCTCAAAGCAAAGTTGCGGCCACGTAGCGTAAATAGGCCGGCGTAAGCCCGCCTAATTCAAATATGGAACATGTGGGCGTGTTTTATGATAATGTATTGTGACCCCACGTAAATGACGCTTTTTTTGAAACGGGGCATGCGCCGTCCGTGAAAGTATCCTAGTGCGCATGCTCCAAATTAACCTGCAAAAAGCCAATGCTTTCGACGTGAACGTAAATGACGCACAGCCCTATTCACGAACGACTTACGCAAACAACGTAATCGACGGAAAATTCGACGCTGGCCCGACGTCCATACTTAACATTGGCTGCGCCTCATATAGCAGGGGTAACTTTACGCCGGAAAAAGCCTAACGTAAACGGTGTATCTGTAATGCGACGGCCGGGCGTACGTTCGTGAATTGGCGTATCTAGCTGATTTACATATTCTAGGCGTAAATCAGCATACACGCCCCTAGCGGCCAGCGTAAATATGCAGTTAAGATACGACGACGAAGGCGACTTACGCTGGTCGTATCTTAGAAAAATTCTGGCGTACAGTATCTGGGGCCAGATCCTCAGCCAGCGGTGCAAATTTAGTTTGTCCTAACTTATGTCATTTAAGTTACGTTGCCCTAAGTTGGTGTCGTAAGTGCCGTATCCACAGCGCATTTGCGTCTAAATGTGCGCCAGCGTAACTTAAATTCAGAGGCGTAAGGCGGGGTTTTTGCAAGTGGGAAGGAAGTGGGCGTGCTTCATTGTAATGAGCCGTGACCCCATGCAAATGAGGCGCCGGCCGTACTGCGCATGCGCGCACGAATCGGGACCTCACTGGGCATGTGCAGAACTGGTCTCGGCGCAATCAGTGAGATAGGTAAAAGGCCAAGTGTACTTAGTTTGAGGATCGCCCTGTGTGTAAAAAGCACCACACACACACTCTTCTCTTGCAAAAGTATATCCCAGTGTTCCCCTTCCATGAGCAATTTGCTTCTGCTCTGTTTGTTTGTGTGTTGGTAAGTTGTGTTTGTGAGAAAAGTGTTTGAGGAGTTGGAGAGTCTAGTTGTTGTTTGTTTTTGAGAAGTGTCTTTATTTAATTTGTTTGTTATTGTTTTTGCTGATTGTTTTTTGGTGTTTGTTTCTTGGTGATTGTTTTTTGGTGATTGTTTTTTGGTTGTTTGTTGGTGCGTGTTTGTTTTTGAATTACTATTAGTTGTGTCCTTGTGTGTTTAGATTTTGGTTAGTTTTTTGTGGTATATAATTTTGTCTGGTTTTTGGGTGTGTATTGTAGATTGATTGTCGGGTGTGTTTGTTGTTGCTGGGTGGTGTATGTGATGCCCCCCAAACGCAGGAAGCTTAATTTCACCCTGGGAGAGAAGCAAATTCTTGCTCGGGGCATTGTGAAATATGGGCGATTTCTGCATGGCCCTGAGAGCCAGAACACCACCCCGGCCAGGAGGAGGCAGCTTCTTAAAAAAATCACCGACCAGATCAATGCGGCGGGGGGGGGGGGGAGACTAGGACCCCCGCTGGCATACAGAAAAAAAATAAATGATCTGAGAAGCATCGTCCGGAATAAGATGGCAAGGATCGACGCCCATACCAGGGGCACTGGAGGAGGGGGACCCTGCCCAGTCAGACTGACGGAGGAGGAATGGGCAGTGGCCCAGTGTTTCCACCCACAGCAGGTGGTGGGCCTGCCTGGCTATACGTCAGATGTTCCTAGGAGGACAGGTAGGTTTTGTTGTTTATTCTCTGTTGATTAGCATGTGTGGGTGGGGGAAGGGAAGATGTGCCAAGTGTGTGGTTCCTCAAACATGTGATTGTTTTCTGTCCTCCACAGATGGCCAGGAGGTTACACGCCAGGAGGTTGGAGGCCAGGAGGTTGCAGGCCCATCGGGCCAGGCTGCAGCACCACCCCCAAGACAGGCTGATGATGAGTCCCAAGAAGGGCAGGATTCCCCAGGGGAGGGGATTGGCCAAACCTCCACTCATGAGGAGGTTGAGGGGGAGGAGGTTGAGGGGGAGGAGGTTGAGGGGGAGGAGGTTGAGGGGGAGGAGGTTGAGTGGGAGGAGGATGATGAGGGGGAGGAGGAGGAAAATATGCAGATTGGCCGGGAAGTCCTCCTGGCCACTGATATGATGACCTTTGAGTCTTCCCCTGAGACTACCCCTGAGGCTGGCACCAGTCAGGCCACCATCAGGGGTAGCCCCTCCCACTTCTCCCCCAACAGGCCTCCAGTCACCAGGGTCACTCTCTCCCCTCCTCCAGGCCCGCAAGACTCAGCGGCAGCCAGGGGGCCAACCCAGGAGACCGTGGCTGTGGGCGAGCGTCTGTCGGCCAGTGTGGTGAAGGACAATGCCCGGCAGACCCGCACTCTTGGAAAAATCCTGGAAAAACTTACGCAGATGGAGCACAGCCAGGGTGAAATGATGGAGGCACTCGGTGATGTGGCCACCAACTCAACGGCGGTCATTACATGTTTGAACGACATACAGACCGCCACAACGCGCGTGGCCCATGAGCTGAGTGCCCTGACCCAGGCTGTGCAGGACAATACAAGGTCTGGCCAGGCCAATGCGGCTGCCCTCACTGCCTGTCTCACTCGCATTGCAGGGGCCATGGAGGGCAGGCCAGCAGGGGCGGCTCCTCCTTCCCCAGCTCAACCCCCCCAGGAGGCTCCTCCTTCCCCAGCTCTACCCCCCCAGGAGGCTCCTCCTTCCCCAGCTCACCCCCCCCAATGGACATCCTCCGCGACGGCGTGGCCGTGGCCGTGCCCGTGGCCGTGGCCGTGCACCTGCCCGTGCCCCTGCCCAGCCAAGGCGTAGCAATCGCCGGCGCTAATTAATTTGCTGGGATACTTTTGTTTTTTTGTTTCTGCAATTTATTTTTTTTTTTTTATATTTTTTGAATTTGGTCTTCTGTACTTATGATTTGATTTATGTGTGTGAATGATGTGTGAATGTGGGGGGGTGGCATTCCTAATTAAGGGTGTCACCCTCAGTTTTGGTGGAGAAGGGATCCCCAGGACCAGGGAGAAGTGCAATCCCAGGTTCCTGAATGGTGTATGAATGCACAGTGACATAATTGGAGCCGTGGCGTGGCGTTACTGCTCCCAAGTCCCAAAGGGGGGGGGGGGGACTTGGATCTAATCCAATTCGATGTGCATGTGATGTGTCTGTGCAAGGAACCACAGTGGTGTGCATTCATGCATTATCATTGTGACTTTATTGATGTGCATTTACAGGGAAAAGATACATTCTTATTGTGACATTAATCATGTACATTTACTGGGAAAAAATGCCTTCGGCAAGGCCTCTCCTGGCTGCTGTGCCCTCAGCAGACCGGGTAGAGTTGGTTGGGGGAGTATTGCCTGGGTCAGGGGTCAGGTCATCACATAAGTCAATATGCAGTCCCCTTCTGAGGGCAAAGTTGTGGAGTATACAACATGCCCCAATTATTTGGCACACAAAGTCAGGGGAATACAGCAGGGTACCCCCAGACTTATCCAGGCATCTGAAGCGGGACTTCATAAGCCCAAAGGTCCGTTCAACCACTCCCCGGGTTCGTATGTGCGCCTGGTTGTAGCGTTGCTCTCCTGGGGTTTGGGGGTTCCTGAATGGGGTCATTAGATGAGGTCCCAAGGCATATCCTGAGTCACCTGTAAGGGAAAAGACAGGAGGATATTAGTCATGCATGTGCCCCTTGTGATGTCAGCATCATGGGGGGGACATACCTGACACACATGTCACTCACCAATCAGCCAGCTGTCTCCATACATGTTCTGGTCAAAATCTCTTGAGATCTGGGTCTGCCGGTAAATATAACTATCATGGCAGGATCCAGGAAATTTAGCACAGACGTGCCAGATGAGGCCATGGGCATCTACGATGACTTGCACATTGATGGAATGCCAGCCTTTACGATTCCGGAACATGTGCTCAGTATCATGGGGTGGTTGTAGTGCCACATGGGTACAATCAATGGCCCCGATGGTGCGTGGAAATCTGGCAATGTGATAAAAGTCGGTCATGGTCTTTAAACGCTGATCCTCCTGGGTGGGTTTTTGAAACTGATTTCCCATGCGCCGCAGGATTGCAGGGACCACTTGGTGCACACACCTGCTGATGGAGGATTGTGCCATCCCAGCCACGCCTCCACCTGTGCGTTGGAATGAGCCAGTGGCCAGAAAATGCAAAGTGGCCAGTACTTTGGTGAGTGGCTGCAGTGCATGGGAGCGTTGGGTTGGGCTGGTAAGATCATCCTGAAGTATTGTTGTTAATTCCAGGATGGCCTCACGGGTAAATCTGTAGTTGCGGTAAACTTCAGAAGCAGGCATGCCAAACAAATCTTGCCGTGGGCGGTATACCCTCTCCTGTGCCCTCCTCCTCCTCCTCTGTGCCCTCATCCTTCTTTGTGCCTCTATAGAGACTAATGCAGCTAGTATCATTGATGGTCCTGGCATTTTGGCAGAGAGATTTCAGTCCTGAACGTGTGTGTGCTGAGCTCTTCAGCAATGGTGTTGCTTCAGCAGACATTCAGACGGCATGTGTAAAATTAGGGCTGCTTTTATAAAGTGTAAATTCCCACCAGAAAACTAACAGGTGCGCACAGGGCGTAATCTACGGCGCACACACTTAATTCTGTGGATCGCCCTATCTCCCTCATTTGCATCTTTGCCTATCAAATAAAGCGGCGTGCCTAGCGTAATTTGCGCACGAGAATGCGCCGGCGTAATATTTTTAGGTAGGACGGAAAAGCCGGAATTTCAGGCGCTTCTCGTTTTGAGGATCGTGCGCAAAGATACACGCCGTGTAAATTTAGAAAAATCGAGTTAAGTCGGCGTATCTCTTTTGTGGATCTGGCCCCTGATTCTTTGAATCAGGCGCCAAGATACGACGGCTCGGACTCAGAGATATGGCGGCGTATCTGGAGATATGCCGTCGATTCTGGAGATATGCCGTCGTATCTCCTACGTGAATCTGGGCCATTGTGTTTTTTTCAAAATGTATGCTCTTTTTTTGTTTAAAAAAAATAAAAAACACAAAGATGATCAAATACCACCAAAAGAAAGCTTTTTTTGAGGGAAAAAAAGGACAGTGTCACACGACCGCGCAATTATTAGTTAAGGTGACACAGTGCCATATCGCAAAAAATGGCATGGTTATTGAGCAGCCAAATCTTCCAGTGCTGAAGTGGTTAATTGCGTGCTATGTAGGGATTGCACCTTTGAAGTAAACAACAACAGAGTCACTTAGAGCCTAAATTTTCAATTTTTAGTGAGGCACTGAGAAAACCACATACAAGAAACACTTGTTTACTGTACTACTCACCATGCCATGCCTGCCATCGATCTGCTTAACAGCCATTTGTCAGGTCTAGAGCCTTCCGTTCCCACTCCAGTACCATACTGAGCAGACATGTCACACATTTTACCGAGGTAGTGACAGCCGGACAGCAGGTTGGTGAATGGTGTCAAAGGATTGTTAAATAGAACACAGTTGGAACGTTTCTACTCTGTGAGACATGGCACCAGTTAGTAAGTCTGTGTGACTACAGAGTTATATCATAACACGTAAATATTTCTCTCCGAAAGTAGAAATCACAGCTAGTCTTAGCTACAAATTGCTTAACCAAGGAACAAGGAGGTTTGCGGTGATGGGTATCAATGGCAGGCGAAAAAAAAATAAGTCTTTCAAGCAGGCCTGTCGCTACAGGACAGGCAAAACAAACAATTGCTTGGGGCCCCGAGCTGGCCCGGGGCCCCCAACTTCCCCTTCCCAGGATGTAGCCTGACCAAGCTCCTCTTCCTTCCACCTGGAGTCCTGTCAGTCCGGCCGGGTACCGCGCGTGGTACAGGAGACTCAGTTTCCTGTTCCCGGCCGGACTGACAGGAAGTGCACACTGAGTGCTCACTTCCTTTTAGTCTGGCTGGGAAGACAGGAAACTAACTCTCCTGTACCGCACGGTACCCAGCCCAGCCACTATCTGATAGGGGACTGGGGAAGAGGAGCTCGGCCACGCTACAGCGGCAGCCTACAGGGAAGAAGGGGAGGTAAGAATAGAAAAAAAATGTGTAGCGTTAACGTAGGCTTTGCATGTGGCGGGGTGCTCTGGGGCCCCCCATTTTGCTTGGGGCCCCCAAATTCCTTCAAACGGCCCTGCTTTCAAGCCTCGTACACGCAGTCGGATCTTTGTCTGACCAAAATCACATCGGAATTCCTTCGGAGTAAATAAGAACATGTTATGTATCTAAACTCCGATGGAATTCCTCGAAATTTCCGATGGGGCACACACACGGTCGGAATTTCCGATGGAAAAAGTCCGTCTGACTTTTTCCATCGGAAATTCTGATCGTGTGTACGGGGCATAATACTTGTTTTCTTTATTGCTTCCTAATAATTGTTTTTGGAATTACTTTTTTTCCAAATTTAAAATTTGGACAATGTTTGGAATTATTTCTTATGAAAGAGGAAGTAAACTTCCTCTGCCGACATTTACCTATAGGCAAGCCTATAATAAGACTTACCAATAGGTAGTGTAAATATCTCCTAAATGTACACCATTTACGAAATATTTACATTACATGCAGCCAGTGACATCACTGGCAAATGAGCTCTGAAGGAATGGCCACCCGTGCCGTTCCTTCCGAGCCCTGTGCCGTAAATACCGATGTGACCTGATCGCGGTATCACGAACCCGGAGGCAAGACGAGTGAAGATGGAAGCGCTGACATCGCTGCGCAGGAACAGCTTTTTTTTTAGGGTAGGTTTCACATAATGTGCTGCATACTAGCACATTATGATGTTACCTTGCAGGGAGAAAAAAAGGCCAGCGGTATACAACTCTGCTTTAATTGCCTTAGGTTTGTACCTTTTTCAGGTCACTAATACACCAGCAAGGCAGAAGCCAATTATCACACTAGCTGATCAATAACAGGCAACAGTCATGTTTGATCTCCTACTATTCAGGCAATTCATAACAGAACAATAAGTCAGCACACCACCTGCTGGCTGCAAGTTATAGATATGAATGATCCATATGAGATAGATAGATAGATAGATAGATAGATAGATAGATAGATAGATAGATAGATAGATAGATAGATAGATAGATAGATAGATAGATAGATAGATAGATAGATAGATAGATAGATAGATAGATAGATAGATATAGATAGATAGATATTTTTGTAATTTAGTATTACGCATTCAAAATATATACATGTACACACTCCTAAACCTTGTGGACAACCTTCCCAGAAGAGTTGAAGCTGTTATAGCTGCAAAGGGTGGGCAAACTCAATATTGAACCCTACGGACTAATACCGCGTACACACGATCAGACATGTCTGATTCTAACCGTGGATTTCTTTCCGACGAATGCTGGCTGAAACTTGTCTTGCATACACACGGTCACACAAATGTTGTCGGAAATTCCGAACGTCAAGAACGCGGTGACGTACAACACGTACGACGAGCCGAGAAAAAAGAAGTTCAATAGGCAGTGCAGCTCTTCTGCTTGATTCCGAGCATGCGTGGATTTTTGTGCGTTGGAATTGGCTACACAAGATCGGAATTTCTGAACTTTTGTTGTCGGAAAAATTGAGAACCAGCTCTCAAACGTTTGTTGTTGAAAATAACTACAGCAAATGTCCGATGAAGCATACACACGGTCGGATTTTTCAACAACAAGCTCACATCGAACATTTGTTGTCGAAAATTCCGACCATGTCTACGTGGCATAAGACTGGGATGCCATTAAAGTTCATGTGCGTGTAAAGGCAGACATCCTAATACTTTTGGTTATATAGTGTGTGTATATATTAGAGCTGCACGATCAATCGTTAAGAATTGAAATTGCGATCTTTTTCCCATTCCCGATCTTCAAAACAGCATGTCTCTTTCTAACAAGTGCAGAGAGTTCTCACAGCTGGAAAAACAAAATCCAGGCAGCCTGCCAAGTTTTATTACAACATGCAAATAAGTAGAAACAAAGTATCTTTTCATTCTTTTATCAAAGGAAAGAACTCGGCATGTAGATGAAGGAAGTTTAACCATTTAAAGACCAAACTTTTTCTGACATTTGTTGCTTACACATAAAAATCATTATTTGTCCTGCTAGAAAATAACTTGGAACACCCAAACATGATATATTTTTTAAGCAGAGACCCTAGAAATTAGAGAATAAAATGGTGCTTGTTGCAACATTTTATGTCACACCGTATTTGCGCAATCGGTTTTTCAAATGCAATTTAAAAAAAATACACTTTAACATATTAAAAAAAACAAAGTTAGCCCAATTTGTTTTATAATGTGAAAGAAGATGTTACATTGCGAGAAGGGTTGTCCCGATACCACTTTCTTAAGACCGAGTACAAGTACCGATACTTTTTTCAAGTACTCACCGATACTAATTACTGATACTTTTTTTAATGTCATGTGACAATTTGAATAATGGGCACTGACAGGGGGCACTGACGGATGGATGGCACTGACGGATGGCACTGATAGGCGGCACCTATGAGCACTGATAGGCGGCACTTATGGGCACTGAAAGGTGGCACTGATAGATGGAACTGATGTCACTTGTAGGCACTTATGGGCACTGAAAGGCGGCAATGAGAATGGAACTGATGTCACCTATGGGGACTGAAAGGTCGGCACTGATAGATGGAACTGATGTCGCGTATAGGCATTTATGGACACTGATAGATTGAACTGATGTCACTTATAGGCACTTATGCTCAGGCACTGATGGGCAATTGCATAATAAATGACATGAATGAGGAGAGAAGAGGAAGGATTTTGCAATGCTATTTGGCATATAGGATTGTAAAATCATTCCTTTCCTCTTATCATTCATGTCATTTAACTTCTAGTAAGTATGTGCCGCGATGCCCATATTGGTACACCTTGCACTTGGCTGCAGTAAGCCAGCAGCGGACATCTTGTTACACCCAGCCCAAACTATATGGGCAGGGTGTACCAAGGTGGCCATTGTGATGTTTACTCTTCCGACGATGACACGGAAAGTCAATTTCTGTACTTCACCGGAATATGTGGGGGCACCCTGCAATTTTGCCTTGGCCAGCTTACCCACTGCACTCTGATACACAGCCACCAGACCGATCTCCGCTCCGCCCTCTCTGTTCGCCGACTTCCGATTCCAGGTATCGGATCTGGCATCGGGAGCATTTGTGCGAGTACAAGTACAAGTACTCGCACAAATGCTCAGTATCAGTCCTGATACCGATACTAGTATCGGTATCAGGACAACCCTAATATTTTATATATATATATATATATATATATACACACATACATACACAACAATTTACATTCACTTCTAAGTTAAAAACTCATTAAAATATATCTGTGCCATTCTGCTTGTGTGGTTTTCCATTTTATTATCCTCTAAAATAGCAAAAATAGCCTTAAAAAATCTGCATTCATAGTATCACCCAATAAATCCAATAATACTAGAGAAAGTTATAATTTTCCATTATTAGCTATAATAACTGCTTCTCCTCTCAACCACTTGTGCCCTGTGCTCCCAGGTAGAATGTCTCTGGTTAATGCTTATCTCTGATCTAAAAGCATAAGCTACATTATAATAATTAACCAGTTTTGATAATATGCATGCAACTAATGTGTTTAATGGAGCCAGCAGCTACCAAAACGAAGTAAAACGAATGCAAAATAATCTATGTGGCTGTGGAAATGGTATGTAGGCGGCTAACAGCCTCATAATCATAAAAACAGAAAGAGAGAAAACGGAAATATTGATTGAATGTTGAGTATAATGAAGACAACTTAAATAGTATAAGAATCATAATCAATTGGATTACTGCTGGCCTCAAAAATAACAAAATATGTATTTAAAATAGAAAGATAGACAGAATCAATTTAATTTTAAAAGTTTTGAAAAAGTTAAAAAAATATGTTATCTTTTGCTGCCCTGTGCCACTTGCCTCTTTTCGAATAGCTCAATCTCAGTGTTTTCTGATGACACAAAGCTAAGTAGGGAAATAACTTCAGAGCAAGATATAGAAAGTTTACAAGAGGACCTCATTAAAATAATGTAATGGGCAACTTCATGGCAAATGAAGTGTAATCTTACAAAATATAATGTAATGCACTTGGGGGCTAAAAAATGCTAATGCAGGTTATTCACTAGGGAGAAAACCTCTGGATGGAGAAAGATCTGGGGGTCCTAGTAGATCACAGACTCAGCAAAGGCATGCAATGCCAAGATGCAGCAAGCAAAGTTAGTAAAATATTAGCATGCATAAAAAAAGGGAATTAAAAGATAGTCCTGACACTTTTAAAAAAACTCTGGTTCGGCCACATCTGGAGTATTCTGTCCAATTCTGGTCACAAGTCCTCAGAGAGGATGTGCAGCAACTGGAGAGAACAAAGTTAATAAAGTGTCTAGAGGACCTCAGTTACAAGGAACGACGACAAACACGAAACATATTCTCTCTGGAGAAGAGACGCTTGAAAGGAGATATGATAGCAATATACAAATACCTTGATGGCGAATCTGGCATAAGGAATAAACTATTCAGTCTCAGAGAATGTAAGAAAACATGGGGCTACTTGATGAAACTGTAGGACAAGCAGTTTAGCTCTAAAGTGATACTAAACTCTTGTGGTTTTGCACAGAACAGCCCAGATCCTCCACTTTTTATGTCCCTCTTCGGTACTCCTGGCCTCTCCCTCCTGTTGAGTGCCCCCACAGCAATCAGTTTGCTATGAGGGCACCAAAGCCAAGTCGCAGCTCCCTGTGTCCATTCAGACACAGAGCCACCGCCCGGCCTCTTTCTCTCCTCATTGGCTCACTGATTTTGATTGAAAGCAGCAGGAGCCAATGGTGGGGAGTTCCAGACAACCAAGTCTCTCGTGCAACATCACTGGATCTAGGTGGACCTTAGGGGGGCTGCTGCACACAGAAGGTTTTTCTATCTTAATGCATAGAATGCATTAAGATTAAAAACCTTGAGCCTTTACAGCCACTGTGTAGGGGGTAAGGATAGGGGGTAAGGATGTTGAATAGACTTCCACAATCGGTGGTGTCTGCAGGAAGTATTTATAGTTTTAAAAAACTCTTGGATGAGTATCTTAGGGAGCACAGTATACAGGGAATGTGGGAAATTATTATAGACAGCACATCTACGCAGGTTGAACTAGATGAACTAGTGTGTTTATTCAACCTTACCGACTATGTAATCTCTGCTCCTGTCTATGTCCTCTTCTCTGCATTGGATTTTAATTGAGCAGGTCTGAGCCAGGAAAACAAAAGCTTGATGCAACAGGAGTGTGAGATGTTTTGTATGATAACGGGATCTGATAACACCAAATTGTGTGGAGAGAATGGGGGGGGTAGTCATATTGAACACAGCGTTACCAACATTTGTGTCCAAAATACTTGTGTAGTTTTTTTTCTAGGGAATAGAAGGTCTGCTTTAAATCTCATGTTTGTGCTAGGCCAGAGAGGTAAACGTGAAGAAATGCAAACAGTCTAGCAGGTATGTCATGAAATCCTACTAAAACAGTCCAGCTAGATGCAAAGCAGAATGACATAAACCTGTATTATCAAAGTCTCTCAAATTAGTCATAAAACAGCCTATACATAGTACACATTTGTAAGTCTTTGAACTTAGATGGAACTTTACTACATCACAATGTGTCACCAATATTCACAATCTGCAATTATTACTGTAATGAAGTTATGTTCTTATAAAAAGTAACACTCATGTATAAGAAAATAACAATTAGTTAGACACCAAGCATGCCTATAGTGCTAGGTTTAGCTAGGATCACATTACATATCTTAAGTGTCACATGCGTTCAATTTATATCATATTTGGTGTCTGTCAAATTGAAATTCCATTCGGTTCAATAATCTGATATTTGTTAGGTTGTGAAAGCTTGCCATCTGCAAGTATAGATACATTTGTGCTCATAAGTTTATATACCCTGGCAGAATTTATGATTTCTTGGCCATTTTTCAGAGAATATGAATGATAACACAAAAACTTTTCTTTCACTCATGGTTAGTGTTTGGCTGAAGCCATTTATTATCAATCAACTGTGTTTACTCTTTTTAAATCATAATGGCAACAGAAACTGCCCAAATGACATTGATCAAAAGTTTGCATACCCCAGTTCTTAAAGCGGAGGTTCACCCTCAAAATGAACTTTCCAGCATCCTTAAAGCGGAAGTAAACCCATCAATTTAACAGTTTGAAAAAGTAGTTACATTCCTTGCATGCCGGGAATGCTAACTGTCACATTGGTTGTGCTCTCAACCAAACTGTCAAACCATCCAATGGCTGGTGTCATAACTGATCACATGTCATGTCATGGCAGTTGAAGATTAAACAGAGGCCAAGACGCGCCTTAGCAGCCGTCAATCAACTCCTCTTCGCTTAGAAACGCCCATTCCCCGCAGGATTCCCCGCTCGGAGCCGGAAAACAAGGGCTCATATAACGATAAGTACAAGTAAAAAAAAACAAAAAAAACAGCATACTGCAGATGTTAGCAGTATGCTACAGCTAATGTCAAAAAGTGGATTTTTGGGTGAACCTCCGCTTTAATACCGTGTATTGCCTCCTTTACCATTAATGACAGTTTGAAGTCTTTTGTGGTATTTGTGGATGAGGCTCCTTATCTTCTCAGATGGTAAAGCAGTCCATTCCTCTTGGCAAAAAGCCTCCAGTTCCTGTAAATTCTTGGGCTGTCTTGCATGAACTGCATGTTTGAGATCTCCCCAGAGTGGCTCAATAATATTGAGGTCAGGAGACTGAGATGGCCACTCCAGAACCTTCACTTTATTCTGCTGTGGCTAATGTCAGGTCGACTTGGCCTATTGTTTTGGATCATTGTCATGTTGGAATGTCCAAGTACTTCCCATGCGCAGCTTGCTGGCTGATGAATGCAAATGTTCCTCCAGTATTTTTTGATAACATACTGCATTCATCTTGCCAACAATTTGGACCAAATTTCCTGTGCCTTTGTAGCTCACACCTCCCCAAAACATCAGCGATCCACCTCTGTGTTTTACAGTAGGAATGATGTACCTTTCATCATAGGCCTTGTTGGCTCCTCTCCAAATGTAGCGTGGTCTCATCGCTCCAAATGACTTTGTACCAGAAGGTTTGAGGCTTGTCTCTGTGCTGTTTGGCTTATTGTAAGCGGGATACTTTGTGGCATGTGCGTAGTAATGGATTTCTTTTGGCAACTAGACCATGCAGCCCATCTTTCTTCAAGTGCCTACTTATTGTGCATCTTGAAACAGCCACACCACATGTTTTCACCTGAAGTTATTTGTGGGTCTTTCTTTGCACCCCAAAACAATTTTCCTGGCAGTTGTGGCTGAAATGTTAGTTGGTCTACCTAACCGTGGTTTGGTTTCAACAGGACCCCTCATTTTACACTTCTGGATTAGAGTTTGAACACTGCTGATTGGCATTCTCAATTCATTGGATATCTTTTTATATCCCTTTCCTGTTTTATACAGTTCAGCTACATTTTCCCGCAGATTCTTTGACAATTCTTTTGCTTTCCCCATGACTCAGAATCCAGAAACGTCAGTGCAGCACTGGATGAAAGATGCAAGGGTCTGTCAGGAGTCCAGAAACTCATTGACCTTTTATATACACACACACACACACACACACTAATTACAAGCAAACAGATCACAGGTGAGGATGGTTACCTTTAATAGCCATTCAAACCCCTTTGAGTCAACCTGTGTGCATGTTATCAGGCCAAAATCAACAGGGTATGTAAACTTTTGATCAGGGTCATTGAACAGAATAAAACAATTCAATACCCTTTTGGCACACTCCTATTGCCCTTTGATTGGTTGTATTAATTCTGTAAATGCCCTTTTAAAGGATTGGTAGATGCAGCTCTCAATTTTTCTGCCTTTATAAATTGTTGGTACATTTCTTGCTCACCATTACATTTTTCTTAATGATTATTTCTAGCAAATGAACCAAGAGCCGAGACTGCAAACCTGAATCTTGAAGGACCTTTTACCTGTATCTTCGAATTCTCCAAAAAGTTCATACACAAGGAGAACCCCTTTGCTTATACTATTATCATGTCACTTACTTATCCTGAATGCCAATACAAAGCTGATGCCAATTCACTAGTACAGCCAGCCGTATAGTGTCACTAGATGCACTTGATAGACCTAAAGTAATTTTAACAGAATGTAATGTAAAGTTTCCTCCTGGTTGGCATTTGTTCAAATAGCACTAAAGTGATTTCCAAGCTCATCACCCAGCAATTTTTTATCAAATTTCAGAGCCTATTATTACATACTGACATTTCCAATCATTATATAATGAGACCACTTCACATCTAATGAAGATATGATGCTCAAAACATGAAAAATGATACAAGAAAGCAATTTGTTCAGTGAAACTAAACTGAACTTGGTGTTTAAAGAGAAAAACATGGAAAAAAGTCAAGGTGATGGCTTAAATTTCAAACAAAAAAATCTTGGATACTATGATAAATTAATACAGAATGCTCACCTCCGGGACTTGGCCTAGCTGAGAGTGATCTGAAACTGTTATATTGATAAAACATGGAATGCCGACCTTTCTTCTGTGTGAAAATAATGTATGTGCTGTATAGATTAAACTATTATGCTGCCAGGTAATGTGGTCTTTAGCTGTGGCATTGCAGACTCATCAACATAACCAACCACATGAGGTCAAATTACTCAACTCTTGAACAATAAATTATTTAACAGTAGGTGATTTAAAACACATTGCAATGCAAATACAATGCAAATGACAAAAGGGCACTCTGACGCTGAAGTAAAATAATTGTTACCATTGCGTATGGAAAGGAATCTTTACAGTAAGGCCCCTTTCACACGTGAGGACCGTATGTCCGCTTTTTCATCCATCCATTTGCGGTTTAAAAAGGGACATACATTGGTCCCAATGAGATTGCCGGTGTCAGCGGATGAACATCAGCTGACACCCGTAATCGTCCGCCTCCGCAAAGATCCGATTTTGCAGACGGAAGAAAACCCTATTTTTTCTTCCATCTGCCGAGCGGATTGGATGAACACGGACATACGGTCTGTATTCATCTGATCCCCCCCATAGGGGAGAGTGGAGAAAAGACAGGGTGGGCCCTGCACAGTGTGTGGGGACCGCCCTATCATCCGTCGGCTCAGCGGGGATCAACAGAGCGATCCCCGATGAGCAAGCGGAGCATACAGAGGCGGATCATTACAGATCCGCATAGTGTGAAAGAGCTGTGAAAATGTGGAATATACTATGCCAGGAGCTAGTTTTACCCAACTCTGTAGATGAAAAAAAAAAGGCTAGATGTATTTCTGAGTGCACAGAATATTACCAGTTATTAATGTTTCTAAGTAGTAACACTATATATTGTTGATTTAGGTAGAATTTGCTTTAGTGCAGGGGTAGGCAATCCTGAAGTGGTTAAAATCTACCCGAAGAACATAGAAGAGACGCTAGATCACCAGGTTGCAGCATTCTTTTTTTTAAGGAGATAACCTAGCAAGATCCCATTAAAAAGTAAGGAAGGTTTCAATAGTTTAGGAGTCGGTGGTAAGTAATGCAGAGTTCAGAGGTCAAGAGTTTGTGAAGCAGAGTGCAGGGGTCAGAAGTAAATACCATAGAGTTAACAAATCAGTAGAAATTAATACAGAGTTCAGAGCTCAATAGTACATAATGCTTAGTGCAGGAGTCAGTAGTAAGCAACACAGAGTTCATAGATCAGTAGTAAGCATAGCAGAGTTCTGTAGTAGGTAATGTAGAGTGCAGGTGTCAGTAGTAAGTAATGCAGAGTCAGTAGTAGGTAATACAGAGTTTAGTAAT
This sequence comes from Rana temporaria, assembly GCF_905171775.1. Taxonomy (NCBI): domain Eukaryota; kingdom Metazoa; phylum Chordata; class Amphibia; order Anura; family Ranidae; genus Rana; species Rana temporaria. Next base: position 51,508,210 of record NC_053490.1, on the reverse strand, counting down.
AAGTAATAGGCCCCGTACACATGACCAGTTTCCTCGGCAGAATTCAGCTTCCGACCGAGTTTCTGGCTGAATTCTGCCGAGGAAACTGGTCGTGTGTACACTTTCGGCCAAGGGAAGCCGACGAGGAGCTCGACGAGGAAATAAAGAACATGTTCTCTATTTCCTCGTTGTTCTATGGGAGCTCTCGGCCCGCCGAGCTCCTCGGCGGCTTCAGGGCTGAACTGGCCGAGGAACTCGATGTGTTTGGCACGTCGAGTTCCTTGGCCGTGTGTACGGGGCCTTAGAGTGCAGGAGCCAATACCATAGTAGAAATTCACCTCGCCCACTGTAAAAATTCAGTGAGAGAAGTCCACCCAGGTCCTCCTTCAGCTTTAGAGCTGCAAAGTAAAGGCTAGCGAAGGTTCTTTTTGGGACAACTAATCTCGTCTGCACTCCAGTAGTTGCACAGAGCACAGAAATAGTGAATCTTTATGACTACTTTGCATTACATTGAGTTTAACAAAGTAAGGTGCAGCTATTAAGAAGAGATGTGTTGCTTATTGTAGTGTTTTTATATGTGTGATATAATCATTTTCTGAAGTGATAATTAATTAGGTTTTGTTTGTCTTCCTTAATAAAGAATGGCTTTCTCTGTTTAAAAAGCATACACATGTTTTTCTCACTTACATTAGCATTCTTTAAACATGTCTTAAAGAAAACTGTGGAATTCTATAGGTAATTATTGGGCTTTATTGCAGTACAATTTTTCTCAAAACAACAAACTGTGGCTAAAGCTGTCTACATGCTTACACAATCGCCCCAATGAATACACTTTCCAATGAAAGACCTTTGTACAAATATGCCTGTTCCAAATGGATGAAAATCCACATCCTGGCCTATGAAAGAGGGAATGAGAGTACTTGAAAGCCAGCTTATGTGTAAAAATAAATACAAATAAAAAAAATGTGATTGGCCTTGAAAATTCATCCTGGATAGTTAGTGTAACGGAACCCCGAATGGGACAGGGGTTAAAGCCGTTTAGGATATTCCATTACCGAACACAAGGCAGCTACCGACACGCCACAATCCGGCAAACAAGACCCAAAGTAATAATTCTTCCTAATAAAGAGACACAGCTCTTGTTGTTAGGTTTCCAGCAGGTCTGATAATCTTTATTGAGAAAACAGGCTCTTATATACACAAAAAGAATACTGCAGTAACCAAATGAACAATGACCCAACTCCACCCACAACATCACACAATAGTTACCTAATGAGCCCCCTCCAATTAACACATCACCCTTAATACATCTTTTTGCAGACACCCTGTCTCCGGGTCCTGACCTAATTTACATGAGCTAATTAACTACATCTGATGACTCAGACGCCTGACCTTTAGGCAGTCTGCTAACTTACAATACACATTATCACAGGACTCCTTCACACAATACAGGGTCAATTAGCACAAGCCACAATGAAAGATCCTCAGAAGCCATCCTAGATTCATTTACATCACACCAGACAGACAGGTGGGCTGGAGTTGATGACATTAACACCTAACAGTATGTGTCCCCACATTATGAATGAGTCGCTCGTTCAATTAACCTGTTGAGTTCAGAATCAACAAACAGCAACCAGTTCTCCACAGATATCCTGGAATACATTGTGGACAATAACCACACAACAGTCCCATCTCAAGTAGTCCAAGATATATTCTGAATGTTCATTATTTTCTGGCTCATGCTTTCTAAGAGCATCTGGATTCTACGGGCCCTCCCGTTACATCAGTTACAATTAGTAAGTCCATTCAGCCAAACTCTGTCAGAAGATGTTGGAAAATGCCTAAAAGCATGTAAAAATTCCACAAAATCCATAAATAGATTGTATGTCCCACATTAAAGGGGTTGTAAAGGTTTGTTTTGTATTTTCTAAATAGGTTCCTTTAAGCTAGTGCATTGTTGGTTCACTTACCTTTTCCTTCGATTTCCCTTCTTTCCCTTCTAAATGTTTTTTTTCTTTGTCTGAATTTCTGACTTCCAGCGTGTTCGTCTCCCCGCAGGAATGTAGTCCCAAGGGAGGGGGCGAGCACGCTGACTAACCCCCAGCCAGAATAACTTGGATAATGGGGGCAAGCTCACTGAGGAGAAACAGGGAGTGAGAAATTCAGATTTTTTTTTTAGAAGGGAAATCAAAGGAAAAGGTAAGTGAATCAACAATGCTTAAAGGAACATATTTAGAAAATGAAAAAACAAACCTTTACAACCCCTTTAAGTGATTCATTGTAAACTAGGAGCCTGGTCGCTCAATGGGAAAGGATGTTGTGCTTGCTGCAAACTTTTATGAAATGAGGAGTGGATATAAAGTTGAAAGAGGGCATGACTAAAAAGGCAACTGTAGATTAGGCAACTGCCGAATATCCTCCAACATTTAGCTAACAATGCATGCATTCAGTGGTATTACACCAAAATGTACCATATTACTTGTGTGTGGTCAAGTCTTTCAGGCCTACTGTGTAGAGGGTTTGCACCGGCAAGGACATATAGCCACTTCAATTTTCCTAAAGCCATCTGTTCAGCTATGCAGTATAATATCCACTCTCACAACAATATATCTACCACTTCATGCAACTATGTAACATGGTTTGAGTGTGTTGACTCTGTGGAAGCAGCTTACAAGTGGAATAAGCTAGCTGCTGAGGAGCATGCCTTTTTACAATGTCTAGAAAGAAAACTTCCAATGTGTTTAATCTTCAGAGTTTATCCTCAATTTCTTCCAGTTTACCAAGCCTAGATGAAGAGGGTATTCTAAAGTTCCCAAAACAGGTTGTATGTAAAATGTAATTTGGTTTGTACATTTTTAATAAACTAAACACAATTTAGGCTCTGAAACATCGATGTGATGCTTGTATTATCTCTAACAACTTTGACGTCAGATGATTAGTCGATTGGCCACATGGAAAATACCAAAAAGGCAATTACAAGCAGAAGGTGGATTATGTGGTTGTCTTCTACTGAAACCTAATTCTTGACTGAGAGACCACTAGTGTACTGAGGGAGAGTGACCAAATTCGAATACTGCAGTGTGCCTAGCCAAGCAGCAAACAATCCAACCACATAAGGAGGGGTAGAGGCTTGATCACTTGTTCACTTCATCCCTACAAAAAATCTCCTCTCCCTAGGCCTAAGAGGCATCAGTCTACTCCAACCCTTCCAGTATTGCACCCAGCACAGCCTTCTGGATACACTTGCAGCTGACACTTCACAAGAACCTACTGATCTCACACTGCAAACCCACGTATTGTGGGTTTGGTGCACAGGACTAAGGAACAGTTTCCAAGATAAGCACCTTGTCTGCCTTCCTATCAACACAGCATATATAACCATGGTGGGGACCTGCTTAAATAGTACAGCTTCTTCTCCAGAGGATCTTACAATGTACAGTATCTCACAAAAGTGAGTACACCCTTCACATTTTTGTAAATATTTTTATTATATCTTTTCATATGACAACACTATAGAAATTACACTTTGCTACAATGTAAAGTAGTGAGTGTACAGCTTGTATAATGGTGTAAATTTGCTGTCCCCTCAAAATAACTCAACACACAGCCAATAATGTCTAAACTACTGGCAACAAAAGTGAGTACACCCCTAAGTGAAAATGTCCAAATTCGGGCTGATAAGCCAATTTCCCTCCCCAGTGTCATGTGACTCATTAGTGTTACAAGGTCTCAGGTGTGAATGCAGAGCAGGTGTGTTAAATTTGGTGTTATCGCTCTCACTTTCTCATACTGGTCACTGGAAGTTCAACATGGCATCTCATGGCAACAAACTCTCTGAGGATCTTAAAAAAAAAAAAGAATTATTGCTCTAAATAAAGATGGCCTAGGCCAGTGATGGCAAACCTATGGCACACGTGCCACAGCTGGCATGCCAAGCCCTCTCTGTCGGCACGCCAGGGGAATCCCCCAGCCAGGCAGCCACTTGCACTGATGGTGCAGGCGCGGAGGAGCCGGCTTCCTTCATTGTATCAGTGCCAGTGACGTCGGCAGACAGTCATCTTGTTCCATGTGCGCTGTTTAGGGGGGGTCTAAAAAATTTCCTCCACCTTCTAGACTCTGTTCTGCAGCTTATTGCCTCCCCCGGACCCCTACACCTATGGTAAGGCATTCGGGCACTTCTTTCTGCAGGCGCTCTATTCCAGCTCCCAATGCTCCAGGACGACTTTAGTTCAGTCTGTCCTTCTTGTGCAGCCTGTGAAAAAGTGGAGGGGTAGAGGCAGTGCTCAGAGCAGATCATCCATGGGCAGAGGTGCAGTGGTTGCTAGCTGACCTCTCGGTGGCTGGGATATCGAGGGGCGGCTGAATGGCGGGGATTCCTTCAATACTGCTCTGGGAGAGCTGGAAGATGAGGCCATGGAAAGGTAGGGAGGATGGATCCTCCGATCTACATTGTACTGTGTGTGGGGGGATGGGGATGTGAGTAGTGCATAAAGCATGTGTCAGGTAGGTGAGTGCAATGGTCAGGTAGGTGAGTGCATGCATCAGGTAGGTCAGTGTATGTTGCACAGTGCATTCTGAGCACAACGCATTCCTAATCCCTGCATTCTGATCGAATCTGGCAGAATCGTACGTTTCTGGTCACTCAGGGCTCATTCAGAGGGATGATCAGTCGCATCCTCTGTACAGAGCAGCTGGTAGGTTTAATTCTGTGTTGGCACTTTGAAAGAAATAAGTTGGTTTTGCGTTGCGGTTTGGGCACCCGGGCTCAAAAAGGTTCGCCATCACTGGCCTAGGCTATAAGAAGATTGCCAAGACCCTGAAACTGAGCTGCAGCACTGTGGCCAAGATTATATAGCAGTTTAACAGTACAGGTTCCACTCAGAACAGGCCTCACCACGGTTGACCAAAGAAGTTGAATGCACATGCTCAGTGTCAAATCCAGAGGTTGTCTTTGGGAAATAGACGTATGAGTGCTGCCAGCATTGCTGCAGAGGTTGAAGGGGTGGGGGGGTCAGCCTGCCAGTTCTTAAACCATATGCCGCACACTGCATTGATCTGTATGGCTGTCATCCCAGAAGGAAGCCTCTTCTTAAGATGATGCACAAGAAAGCCTGAAAACAGTTTGCTGAAGACAAGCAGACTAAGGACTACTGGAAGCATGTCCTGTGGTCTGATGAGACCAAGATAAACATATTTGATTCAGATGGTGTCAAGCGTGTGTGGCGGCAACCAGGTGAGGAGTACAAAGACAAGTGTGTCTTGCCTACAGTTAAGCATGGTGGTGGGAGTGTCATGGTCTAGGGCTGCATGAGTTCTGCCATCACTGGGGAGCTACAGTTCATTGAGGGAACCATGAATGGCAATATGTACTGTATCACAATGAAGCAGAACATGATCCCCTTCCTTTGGCGACTGGGGCACAGGGCAGTATTCCAACATGATAATGACCCCAAACACACTTTCAAGACGACCACTGCCTTGCTAAAGAAGCTGAGGGTATAGGTGATGGACTGGCCAAGCTTGTTTCCAGACCATCTGTGGGGCATACTCAAACGAAAAGTGGAGGAGCACAAGGTCTCTAACATCCACCAGCTCTGTGATGTCATCATGGAGGAGTGGAAGAGGACTCCAGTAGGCAACCTGTGAAGCTCTGGTGAACTCCATGCCCAAGAGAGTTAAGGCAGTGCTGGAAAATAATGGTGGCCACACAAAATATTGACACTTTGGGCCCAATTTGGAGATTTTCACTTAGGGGTGTACTCACTTTTCCAGCGGTTTAGACATTAATGGCTGTGTGTTATTTTGAGGGGACAGCAAATTTACACTGTTATACAAGCTGTACACTCACTATTTTACATTGTAGCAAAGTATCATTTCTTCAGTGTTGTCACATGAAAATATACAATAAAATATTTACAAAAATGTGAGGGGTGTACTCACTTTTGTGAGATACTGTATGTTGGTGGTCTAAAAATTTGGGTGGAAAAAAATCATTTTGGGACTGACAGGAGCAGGCCCACATAAACATGTACAGACCATACACAATTCATGAATTTTCCACAGATCTCCCCCAACTGGATAAGAGATGACACAACCTTGATGCAATATTATAATGTATTGTTTCCCTCAGTGCTTCTTGAGAGTGTATGAATATCAAGTAACCATATAAACCACATTAAAATATTTATTAAATATAGAAAACCTCTTCTATGGCTCGTTGTTCAGGCCCCATTCTTTCTAGAAATGTTTGTTATTCTCAAAGCAGAAACTTTTTTCATGCTTGAAAAAGCCTTGAATAAGAACTAAGCAGAGAAACAAAAGCTCCCAAGATTGCAACGTTTCCGCTTAGTGCTTATGAAATTCATGGAAGATTTCATTGTGCCTGGTGCATCTTTTAGGTTAGCTTTGAGCTTCTTTGCATGTTACCAAGTTTAGTCACATAAACTATAATAAAACTAATGTTAAATAGTAAAACATTATTCACACACCAAAGAATATTTTTTCCCGAAAAATGGAAATTTGGTGATTCTAGACTGAAGTTTTCAAAACCACTTTAAAAAAATAGCCAAAAGGAATGCATGCCAATAAAGCATGCATTCCTCGGCCAGGCTCGGCTCCCCTCGCGGTCACGCCCTGTGCCGCCTCCAAGCCTTTATGCGAGAGGAGCAGAGCGTGGCCGAGCATGCCTGAGTGTACTGCGCTCTGTATATGTCGGCAGCAGCGTTCAAACACAGTGCAGGAAGCGGGGATCGACTCAAAAACAGAGCGGGAGAAGCGGGGAGGACACCACCAAGGCCGCAGACGGACGCCGGACCGGACAAGGCCGCCGATGGACGCCGGGCAAGACACAGACGAGGGGCATTCAAACTGTAAGTATTTTCTTTTTTTCCTGAAATTTCCCTTCCAGGTTGGGGGTGTGCGCTATATGCCGGGGCGTGCTATATGAAGATAAATACGGTATGTCTAGCAAACTCTGCATTAAAGTGTATGTAAACCCTAGCAAAAAGCTTCTTTTACTTTCTCAATGTTGGTCTGTTAAGATTACAAATGGGAAGCATTTTGTTATATCTGTTCCAGTTCAGCATCCTTCAGTGGTCTCCAAACTGTGGTGGCCTGTAGGTTCAATGTGGCCCTTTGCTTGCGTTTATCCAGCCTTTAGGGCACTGTTTCTCCCACTGATACAAGAACCATTCCAAAGTTTGGAGACCCCTGGTGTAGAGCATTGGAGTTATTATCCTCATCACTTACTAGGTCTGCATTGGTCGTGTATCTTGGTGAAGGGGGGAAGAATTCTAACCAACTTGGCTGCAGAATGCTGCACTGGAAAAGGTTAACAGAAAGTCCTGTTTCTCTCATTTCTTCTTATCCTTGTGTCCCTGGATAAGACCCAGTGCTTAACCCAACCACTGGCCACAGCAATATGCTTCCTGTGCTATTGTTGGAATACAGAATTGTATTTTATGCAACAACTACATCAATATCCGTATTCATTTGAGATATATTCTTCAACCAGTAGATGACAGTGTTTAAAAGTTTGCAGCTGCATCTATGGAAACAATCTTTGTCTTCTTCCTGAATAAAGTTCATGTTTCCTGTTTTCAGTTAAGCAGCAAAGTCCACGTGGACTATGCACTGTCTGTTCCGTAGGGCTATATACATTATTTCTAGCAGTTAGGCCCCTTTCACACGGTCGGACCGTTCAGCTCCGCCTGTCAGTTTTGTCAGCGGACCTGATTGGCCGCTCCATGCAATCCTATGGAGCGTCAGATGTCAGCGGAGACATGTCCGCTGACATCTGCCCCGATCCGCCAAAATCAGACGTATGGCGATACGTCCCCATTCGTCCATGGCGGATCGGATCGGGTGAGAGCTGATGAAAACATGCTGTCCGTTTTTATCAGATCTCCCCATAGGAGACAGCAGTGCTGCACAAGCCCCTCCCTGCACAGTGAGCAGAGAGGGACCTGTCATCCGCTGGCTCAGTGGAGATCAGCGGAGAGAGTGAGAAAGAAGCCTTATACTCCTAGAAGACTGGACTTTTGGGCCACTGATAAGCATCATTTTTCTTACTTTTTTTCGGACCCTTTTATTATTATTATTTTTGAAGCTGATTAAAGTAACTTTGTTATTGGTGTGTTCCTGATCCTTATATATATATATATATATAAAAAATGGCCCCTTGTTTTCTTTAATACGAGCTTCTACTGCAATAACAACCTCCTCTCCATCAGTTCCCCCTGAAGACTTACTGCTCTGCAGTCCAGTACTGGACTTCTTTAGGGTTGTTCATCAGACATCTTGTGAGCTCAGGGCATCAGGGATCTGCCCCTTGAGGTGTCTTCCCCTAAGCTCTAGGAATACAGAAGAATATCACAGAGAACAGTACCACATTTCAGGACCCGCTTACCACTGAGGACAGAACAGGAGGAAGAGGACCCCTCGAATCACATGATTAGACCAAAAACACTTGATAAAAATGTATGTATACAGCAATTAAAAAAATGATGGGGGAACTCAAGGAGGGGTTGGCAGGGTGAGGAGACTGGGGGGCAGAGAGTGTTTGTCAAGCTGGATCTTGGCTTTAAGTAAGAACGTTGGACATTCCCTATGACACACTAGCTACCTAGTGGGAGCATTTGTGAAATTATACATCAGGCACAATAGTAATATATGACAGCAAGTCCAAAGTAAAAAGTCACATGAAATATGACTGTTAGCTCAACATTACAGTCCTAATCTACAATGTCTCATTAGTGAAAGAACTCTATAACTTAAACACAACATGGCAATCACCAATATTATTTGGCATTTACCAGTAACAACAAAAACCCATTCTAATGGGTCCATTGATTTTGTATGTTAGCATTCTAATATGTTATCCATGACATTTAAAGATTCTCCAAAAAGACACGAGAGCGTGCAAATGCCATTACTTTAATGTTCCAACAAGCAAACTTTGACCGATGATAAATCTAATAGCGACTGCACTTTTTCCAGTTGTCATTTTTAATGATCGAATGCATACTTTTCCTTATATAAAAAAAAAATGTAAGAATTGTAATAAAAGTTAATATAGCAGATATAAAAAATGACATCTATTCAGTTCCTCGCTGTAGACATTTTCTCTGTTCTTGCAATAAAAACTAGCGAACACAAAAAAAAAAAAAGACACTAGCTTCATTTTTCTCATTCATAGCAGTTTTAATGTCTTTAGTGTAAATGCCTGTAGACTTTAAGACTCCCTCTGCAAGGTTAATATACCAGTAACATGATTCAGATGACATAATAAGGGCTATTCTAGAGCTCTCTAATGACCATAATGCTTAGCCATAATCATTTTACTTATGCTACAATGCCATTTAAAATCAGAGTTTGGTGCTGCTTTAAGTTCAGGCAAGATCTGTAAATATGACATTTTCTTGCTTATTTTACTAATTGCTGTCACAGTAAATTAATCAGTGTCTGCAAGGGCAAACCCGTTATTGGCTTCTTCTGACTGTTTTCACTGCTGAAAGCTTTTAATGGCTCAGCTTTTGTCGAGCACATCAAGTTTTAACATAAACTGTTGTCATGTAGAAATTATCTTCCAGTCATTACATGCATTATGAGTAAACTTTACTGCAGATCCTCACCTGATTCTGTTTTGTAGATACAGAACAAAGACAATTAAGCACAATTACTGAACACTTTCAAAATGACTGCTATGAGTGAGGATCTGCCTATGGCTATACTTTCTTAGTCATTTCCAGTGCTGTGATAGGAAACACTGCAGCCACACTATCCATTTGGGTGTGCATACACCAGAGTCTCCGAGACGTATGACAACCCTTTTGAGTTTAAAGCCTAAAGGCCCAGATTCACAAAGACTTACGACTGCGTATCTCCAGATACGCCGTTGTAAGTCCGAATGGCCGCCGTCGTATCTATGCGCCTGATTCATAGAATCAGTTACGGATAGATTTGGCCAAGATACGAGCGGCGTAAGTCTCCTACGCCGTCGTATCTTGGGGTGCATATTTACGCTGGCCGCTAGGTGGCGCTTCTGTTTCTTTCCACGTCAAATATGTAAATGAGCAAGATACGCAGATTCACGAACGTACGTACGCCCGTCGCAATAAGTTGCGCCATTTACGTAAGACATGGCATAAAGATAAAGTAGTTCTCTAGGGGGCGCAGCCCATGCAAAGTATGGACGTCGGAACAAGCGTATCTTTTTATGTCGTTTACGTAAGTCATACGTGAATGGGGCTGTGCGTAGGTTATGTTCACGTCACAGGCATTGAGCCGGCGTTTCTTCGGGTGTAAATACGATGTGATACTGAGCATGAGCACGCATGCGCCGTTCGTTCGGCCATGCATCTACATGGGGTCAAGCCTCATTTAAATACAACACGCCCAGGACCTGCCTACTTTGAAATACGTGCGCTTACGCCGGCCCATTTACGCTACGCTGCCGTAACTTAGGACGCAAGTGCTTTGTGAATACAGCACTTGCCTCTCTAAGTTGCGGCGGCGTAGCGTAAATACGATACGATACGCCTGCACAACGTAAAGCCACCCTACGTGAATCTGGGCCTACGTTTATTTAACATTTAAAAAAAGCTCAACAGACAAAACCCCCCTTCAGTGAGATGTGTTACTTGTGCTGCTGTGTCCGTGTTTAGCAGAGATCTTCCTCATTCAATGCCCTTCTCTCACCTCTGCCACCTTAAGCTTCTGGTGCAGCTTTAATAGAACTAAGGGAGCTGTCACAGGCACTCATAAAGAGAGCATGGCTATGCCCACCCTCTCTGCCCAGCTTGTTCATTCACAGAATGTAAATAAAATGTAGCGCTAAAACTTGTTATACAGTGAAAGTGCACACAAAAAGGATGAACATTCTAATAAACATTCGATAAAAAATAAATAAAAGAGTCCAATATGGTGAAATGGGTGAGAACAAAATAAGTCCAATGGCAACATTCAGATGCTGAAAAGGAAAACTAAATATAAGTCCACAACCATAAGGGGATAATCCTCCGATAAATGGATATGAAAAACTGATATGTAGGCAGGGGCGGACTGACAACTCATGGGGCCCCCGGGCAATAGAAGATTATGGGGCCCCCGGGCTTACAGATGGCCACCACGCCAGGAGGCATTACAGAGGTGGGGCAGCTAAAATTTCGGGATTTTCATCAAAGGCATGTCGGTTTTGGACATATCAGGGACAGATGTAAAAAAAAAAAAAAAAGATTTTTACATACTGTCCCTGGTTTTACTGAGCCTGGCAACCCTAATGGGGCCCCCTAGTGGCATGGGGCCCTCAGGCAGTACCCGAGTGACTCAATGGTCAGTCCGCCCCTGTATGTGGGACATCCAAGATGGTGAATCTTCTCTAGATTGTCTGCGACACCGAATCATTAAAGCATGGATATCCAGATCGATGAATCTCACAAACGATTGAAGGGACCAAGGATCTCAGGTGGTATCTCCGAAGGACCTTGTGGGAATCAACAGAACTGGAAGGGCAAGTAGCGGAATTGGAACGCCACAGCAACTCATATTGATCTTAGTCAGGGATCTTCAAACTACAGCCCTCCAGCTGTTGCGGAACTACAAGTCCCATAGTGCATTGTAAAACTCTGACATTCACAGACATGACTAGGCATGATGGGAATTGTAGTTCCTGAACAACTGGAGGGCCATAGCCTTAGAAAACATGCTTTAACGATTCTTTGTCGCTGACATCTGGGTCCACCTGAAGAGTATTTATGCCTATCAATCTAGAGAAGATTCACCACCTTGGATTTCCCACATCAGTTTTTCATATCCATTTATCTGAGGATTATCACCTTATGGTTGTGGACTTATATTGAGTCTTTTTCAGGATCTGATTTGTGCCATTGGACTTTTTTTGTTCTCACCCATTTCCCCATGTTGGACTCTTTTATTCATTTTTTATCGAATGTTTATTAGAACGTTCATCCGTTTTGTGTTCACTTTCACTGTTAAGCCAAGGGTGGTCACACCAAATATTGATTTGATTTGGATTTCTCTTCTGCTCATTTACTTCCCATTTTGTTAATTGATAAAAATAAACTACAACACTTCTATTTATGAAAGCATTCTTAATTTACAGCATTTTTTTACACACCTACCTAAAACCTTTGCACGGTACTGTATATATATATATATATATATATATATATATATATATATATATATATATATATATATATATATATATATATATATATATATATATATATTAGGGCTGTTACTGATCAAAATTTTTGTGTTCGATTAATCGTTTTTTTTTTTAATCGATTAATCCACTAATTTTGATTAATTATAATGCACATACAGACCCAACTACTTTTAGCTGTTCTCCTTGCAGGCTGATTCCCAGTGCAGCTACCAACCACTGGGAAAATGGATAGCAGGATACAAAAAACACACAAAGGCGCTCGATGGGAATAGCATTAAAACTTTTATAGTCTAAGTAGGTAACAAAATAGATACTGCACTGGAGATAATATCGATGTAGCTACATAAACTGTAAAAATGGTGCGAGTAATACCAAACGGTAGCAAAAGCTGTCATAAAAACATGTAGCTAAGTATGATACTGGTATACAAATGTGTACATTGATACCACTGCTGAATCCAGATGAGGAGAGGTTAAGCAGTCCGTCGGAATGTAGATGCCCTATGAAGGGAACTATCACAACTCCCAGTGGATGACTGTAGAATCCCAGGTTGATAGAGGGAAGTGATAGAGGGAAGTGTAACAGCCCTTGTGTGTGGCAGATAGTAATGTCCCGCCGGCATGCAGATATGAAGGCACAGCAAAGGAGCCCTTCAGATGGACACGGCAAGCCCCGCCGGTGTCCGTGACGTTCCTGGATCTCCGACAGAACTCCCTGAAGGCCCAACAGCCGGCGGAGAGGTGAGTACCAATCAAAAGAATTTTGATCGATCAAAAAAATTAAAGATTAATCGATGAATTAACAGTTAATTTCCACAGCCCTAATATATATATATATATATATATATATATATATATATATATATATATATATATATATATATATATATATATATATATATATATATATATATATATATATATATATATATATACTGTATATCATATATATGATATACTACTTCAGGTACAGCAAGTATAATTTAATTTATATATCAGTTCCTAGGTAACTCTGCAAGTCCAGAAAATGACATTCCAGTTCTCAGACGCACTTCATTTTATTGAATCTGAAGGGAAAGTTAATTTTTATCAAAAAGTTTTGTGAACTTTCTCACAGCTCAAACTTTTTAAATGTTACTTCTTAATGATTACCGTGATGGGTAGACTGACTGTCACCTAGTTTGGATTCTGACTCAGGTCAATTAAAGTGTAAGTTTCAGCAAAGATATGCAAGTCAGCAGGAGAGCAGCTGACAAATTCATATTGCCTTTCTCCATTAGGGTTTTCGGGAGCCTTTAGTAATGGTCGCAGTCGCTTTCACTCGCTGGTGATGTGGACACTTGAAACGGGCCCGGAGCCAAACCACAAATGACTTGTTCTAATCCAGAACTGAAGTGAAGAACAGAGGGGCTATCTCACACTGCGTTTAAAATGTGACCTAAATATTGCTGCTTTGTCTGAGAGACAATTGGACAAGCTGAACTGCAACTCTTAATAGGTTTATTGTACAATGTTCAGGGAAAAAAATAGCTGTAACCATTGACCTGGAGAAAACAAAATGTTATCAAGAAAATGTGATTGATGCCTCTTTAGGAGAAAACACGTTATGGAAGTTTTAAAAAACTCTGTTTTTTTTTTTACATTGACGTCCTTTTATCTATTTAAGCTTGTTAGCTTACAAAGGTACTGAAGATAGTGAGAAGTTATTTTTATTTTTTTTACAGTAAAACCTTGGATTGCAAGCATAATTCGTTCCAGAAACATGCTTGCAATCCAAAGCACTTGAATATCAAAGCGAATTCCCTCATAAGAAATAATGGAAACTTAAATGATTTGTTCCACAACCATTTATTCATAAGTCCTTCAGTTTATAATCCATATAAAAAGATTATAGCAATGTGATAGGTTGTGTAACCCTAAAATGTCCATCCACAAATGGAAGTCTCCACAAGGGGATTAGAAGCAAAATCCAGCAGGAGCTAGAAAAGAGAAGAGTCACCTCCAATGCCTTGTTTCCACTGAACGGAACGGTTCGGATCAGTAGATTTGGAACGGTTTAGAACGGACCGATCTATTCTCGTGAGCGTTTCCACTGCAAATCGGACCGTCGGACCATACAAAATTTATAAAAAATGCCTAGCACGTCCACCAATCAGTGGAATGTATTGCATCTCCGCCCTAATGGAACCGTTCCATTTTCTATGGCCCCACATCTGAAGCAGGACCCAGAATGGTCCGGTACAGTTCGGTTTTATGGCACACTTTCATAATGCAAAATAGCGTACCGAACCGAACCGATCCGCTCAGTGGAAACGAGGCACAAGTGTAGCAATATGGTTACAATAAACAAAGGTACATTTAGCAACTCAAATGGTTGATGATTAAAAGAGGCACATCTAAGTATGCAGGCATTCGGGGTAAAGTGGTCCACATAGACAGTCCTCTCCACCACCGGTTCTCACTGTTGTCAGTCTCCAATCATGACTGGGAAGACAACACCGCAGTAGAGCGCTCTGAAAACGAAGGCTTGAACTGCTCGTGGATCGCAGAGTGGAAGGGATGACATTGATGGCGGCGTGGAGGACTGTGTCTATGTGGACAGCTTTACCCCGGATACCTGCATACTTAGAATTTCCTGTTTTAATCATCAACCATGCGAGTTACAAAAATGTTGAACCTTCATTAACTGCTTGCCGACCGCCCACTGTCGTTTTACGGCGGCAAGTCGGCTCCCCTGCGTGAGAGCACATAATGTAACGTCGGCTCTTGCGCAGGCCACTAGGGGCGTGTACGCGAGAGCCGTCTCCCGGGCACGATCGCCGCCGGGCACACGCGATCGCACGTTACAGAGCGGGGACCGGGAGCTGTGTGTGTAAACACACAGCTCCCGGTCCTGTCAGGGGGAGAAATGCTGATCTTCTGTTCATACAATGTATGAACAGAAGATCAGTCATTTCCCCTAGTGAGGCCACCCCCCCTACAGTTAGAATACACCCAGGGAACATACTTAACCCCTTCCCCGCCCCCTAGTGTTAACCCCTTCACTGCCAGTGGCATTTTTACAGTAATAAATGCATTTTTGTAGCACTGATCGCTATAAAAATGCCAATGGTCCGCCATAATGTCGCAGTACTGAAAAAAAAACGCTGATCGCCACCATTACTAGTAAAAAAAAAAAAGTTAATAAAAATGCCATAAAAATCCCCCCTATTTTGTAAACGCTATAACTTTTGCGCAAAACCAATCAATAAACGCTTATTGTGATTTTTTTACGAAAAATATCTAGAAGAATACGTATCGGCCTAAACTGAGGGGAAAAAAAAAGTGTTTTTATATATTTTTGGGGGATATTTATTATAGCAAAAAGTTAAAAATATATATTTTTTTTAAATTGTCGCTCTATTTTTATTTATAGCGCAAAAACTAAAAACCGCAGAGGTGATCAAATACCACCAAAAGAAAGCTCTATTTGTGGGGAAAGAAGGATGCCAATTTTGTTTGGGAGCCACGTCGCACGACCGCGCAATTGTCAGTTAAAGCGACGCAGTGCCGAATCGCAAAAAGTGCTCTGGTCTTTGAGCAGCAATATGGTCCGGGGGTTAAGTGGTTAAATGTAACTGTTTCGCTACACTTAGAGGTGCCTCTCTTCTCTTTTATACTCAGTTGTGACTTAATCACTTGTATATCAAGTCAAAATGTATTGAAAAAGTTTGCTTGCCTTGCAAAACACTCTCAAACCTGGTTACTCTCAAACCAAGGTTTTACTGCATATATATATTGTAATGTTTGGGGGACCAGCTTGATCGCAGGACACAGGCTTCTTAAATCAAAACTGAGGTTTATTAAACTTAAATGGCTTAGCAGCAGCAAAAACAAAAGAAATAACAGTCTCACCGACTTGTACAGCTCCTTCCAGGTAAGTCCTTCAGTAGCAGGTTTTTAGGCAGGACACTGCCAAGTCCTTTCACAGCTTTTCACAGCTTTTCATAGCTTTCACAGCTTTCCTTGTCCACCATTCACCATGCATTGGACTCTCCTACACTCCTTCCCTCTCACCTGCACTTCCTGTCTGCTTTAAACGACTTCCTTAGACAGGTGCATTAACCCTTTCCATTCCCTTAAAGGCACCACAGTCCAAACAGAGGGGAAATATAACGTCCTTCCAGGACCCAGCCATGGCGTCCTGTACAATATATATATATATATAATTTGGGGATCTCTTCATACCACGCCATGGTCAGGTAGATCAAGAAAGGTTTCAGCCACAACTGCCACAGGTAAATACATACCTGAGCCTGATCTGGATCCAGCAATGTGCATGATGGCCGAGGATCTCTTGGCTCTCTCCCTCCTCATTGGCTCAAATACAGCAGGGGAAGCCAGAGAAAGCGGGGGGGGGGGGGGGTGGAGCCTAGCCTCCAAATTTGTGATGTATCTCCTACAATAATGTTTGAAGGAAAGTGTATAAATTGTGGCATGCTCTGAGTTTACATGAACTTTGAATAATAATTTCATATCTGCAAATGTTTCCTGCAACACAATCACACTGCATAAATAAGAAGGTTTTATTAACAACTTATTCTCAGTTAGCAATGCGCAGGAAACCGGGGTTCCATTGCCTTAACTGACTATTTCCTGCTGATGTCTTACTTTTACACTTGCCTGTCTTGAGATAAGCCCCAGGTCATGCTAATTTAAACCCTATCATTCCTGACAGAGGAAGTCATGATTAATTAGTATTAACAAGGAATTTTGAAACTTCTGCCCAAACATATTAATTGTAAAGGGTATTAATCATTTAAGTCTCTCAGGAGACTCCTTGTTGGAATCCTACAGAGAAAAAAATGAAAATGTGCTGTGCTTTTATAAATAAATGTAAAGGCTCAGCTACATGAGCAAGTTTTTTCATGCATGTGCTAAGGCCTCGTACACACGACCGAGTTTCTCGGCAAAAACCAGCAAGAAACTTGCTGTTTTGTTTTTTTGCCGAGGAAACCGGTCGTGTGTACATTTTTCGACGAGGAAACTGTTGAGGAACTCGTCGAGCCAAAAAGAGAGCATGTTCTCTTTTTCCTCGACGGGAATGGAGAAAATTGGCTCGCTGAGTTCCTCAACAGCCTCACAAGGAACTCAACGAGCAAAACGATGTGTTTCGCCCGTCGAGTTCCTCGGTCGTGTGTACGAGGCCTAACTCATGATTGACGTGGGATAGCCCCACAACTGATTAGTAATATAGTGCGTGTTTGCTGATTACAAAAAGTATGCTTTTTACAATACAGTTTCAACCTAAATAAAGCCCCTTTGTTTCTTTATAGTACATTACCGCAGTATGATTTTTTAAGTTAGTATTAACCATTTCACTGCCAGGTCTTGTCCGCCATTTTTAACTTCAGATGGCGGACAAGTTTTGCTTTGTAAAAGAGTTTATAAAAAAAACTCTACAAACCATACATTTTCTGAAAGACAGGCCTGGTAAACAAAAAGATGGTGCTATAAAATTTTTTAGGGGTTGGTGACAGTTGCACAAATAATTATCAAAATTATATTTGAGCTGAAAATATACTAACATCATCATTAGCACACATCAGGGGCGGATCAGGGGGGGCAATGGGGCAATTGAACCTGAACCCCCCCCCCCCCTGAGAAAATAGTAGTGAGTGGGCCTGCTGATGGGCTGGTGAGTTGAGAGGGCGGGCGAGTGAGCAGAGAGATGGCATCTCTCACTGCCTGCCTTGCATCACCGCAGTCCAGCTTCTGACAGAACACCGCCCTCACTGTGCAGCCACAGACAGGAGAGAGATTACATCATCATTACATTACATTACATTACATCATCATCCCCATCTGGTGGCAGGCAACGTGGTAAGTGACAATCCGCATCTGGTGGCAAGTGACGTGGCAAGTGACAATATGCATCTGGTGGCAGGTGACATGGCAAGTGACAAGCTGCATCTGGTGGCAAGTAACGTGGCTAGTGACAAGCTACATCTGGTGGCAGGTGACGTGGCAAGTGACATGCTGCATCTGAAGGCAGGTGATGTGGCAAGTGACAAGTTGCATCTGGTGGCAGGTGACATGGCAAGTAACAAGCTGCATCTGGTGGCAGGTGCCGTGGAAAGTAAAAAGCTGCATCTGGTGGCAGATGACATGGTAGGTGATAAGCTGCATCTGGTGGCAAGTGACAAGATGCATCTGAAAGCAGGTGCCATGACAAGTAACAAGCTTCATCTGGTGGCAGGTGACATGGCAAGTGACAAGCTGCATCTGGTGGCAGGTGACATGGCAAGTGTAAAGCTGCATCTGGTGGCAGGTGACATGGTAGGTGATAAGCTGCATCTGGTGGCAAGTGACAAGATGCATCTGAAAGCAGGTGCCATGACAAGTAACAAGCTGCATCTGGTGCCAGGTGATGTGGCAAGTAACGAACTGCATCTGGTTGCAGGTGACGTTGCAAGTGAAAAGCTGCATCTGGTGGCAGGTGACGTGGCAAGGGACACACTCAGAGCTCCCACTGATTCTGCAATATGGTAAGTTGAACTATTTCATTCTATATTACAATATAATCATAGAAACAATGCACTTCAAGCATCGGGAAAAAGTTACTGCTGGAGGGCAGTGACAGGGCGGACTTTAAAGGCAAGACGGGAACAAAGAATTTAGAAAAAAATCTAATTTTAATTACAAAGAGTACAGTAAGATACATAAAAACCATATAGAGTATACATTCAATTGCAAAATATCCTCTCGTCGAAGATGCCTTTAAAGTCCGCCCTGTCACTGCCCCCCAGCAGTAACTTTTTCCCTATTCATATTACGGATGTTGGCAAATGTGAGTGCTTTTTTGTTTCCCTTTCCCTTCTTTTTGATGCACTTCAAGCATCGTGACACCATATCAACCATGGTGCAATAATGATTGAAGCACCAACAACTGCCATTGCCCTGACAAATTGCCTGCGAAAACCACTTATTTTCTGGCTGTGCCCCTCCGGAGATTAGAC
This sequence comes from Rana temporaria, assembly GCF_905171775.1. Classification (NCBI taxonomy): domain Eukaryota; kingdom Metazoa; phylum Chordata; class Amphibia; order Anura; family Ranidae; genus Rana; species Rana temporaria. The sequence continues at coordinate 51,489,044 of NC_053490.1, read as the reverse complement.
TCTGGATCCGCCCCTGGCACATAAACACATGTTTTACAAAGTCGTTTAGATAAAACTGTATTGAGTTAATAAATAACAAATATTTGTAAATTTATAAGTATGCTAAAAATCTGGGGGTTGGCCTCAGAAGTATGCTTTGTGGTAATGCCTGACCGACAGTGCCATGTGTATGCTGTGCATAGCAATAAAATAATGCAAGCATACATTTTATTGCAACACTACATGTTGTAACCTGCTATGTGATTTGACTTCACTACAGGGTATCACATAGTTCTTAGTGTAGACTCCTTCCTTGAGTTACATTTATCTACTGTACCTCCAGACTATATGGGCTCTGACCATTGCATAACGTAGCTAGGTCCTCTTACGTACAAGATCTCTATTCTTATGAAGGCCGTAATGTGCCACTTCCTTTTACTAATTCTTTAACAATTATATAAATTATGCTTCTACATTTTATTTAATAGTACATGGGTTTATTACTTTCATTTTCCTTGGAAATACTTTAGAACACCTTTTTCTCTTGGTGGAAATGTTCTTCCACTACATTGCTCTATGCTTTGAAAAATCAAAAGAACCATGTGGAAACTTGTCAGCCGAACAATGATTGCTTCCAATCAGTTGTGGTTCAGATATTCTGACAGCTGCAGGTAAGACATGGTGTCAGGCACTTGGGATGAAGACAAGGACTATTATGCAGCGTACACACGATCTGATTTTCCGTCGGAAAAACCTTGCATGTTTTTTCTGATGGAATTCCGCTCAAGCTTGGCTTGCATACACACGGTCACATAAAAGTTCTCTGAACTTTCGACCGTCAAGAACGTGGTGAAGTACAATACTACGACGAGCTGAGAAAATTAAGTTCAATGCTTCTGAGCATGCTTCAAATTGTTTCCGAGCATACAGTCGGAATTTTGCACGTCGAAATTGCTACAGACGATTGGAATTTTTTCCGTTGAAAAATTTGAGAACCAGCTCTCCAATTCTTGTTGGTGAAAATTCAGACAGGAAAAGTCCGATGGAGCATACACACCGTTGGAATTTCCAACCAAAAGCTCACACCGGACCCTAATGTGTGTTCTAACTGAAGGGGGGATGGGACTAACTAGGGTAAGAGACTGATCAGTGTTCATACATTGCATGAACAAAAAATCAGTCTCCTTGCCCCTGAGAGAACCGGGATGTGTGTGTTTACATACACACATCCCCGTTCTCGATCTGTAATGAGCAATCGCGGGTGCCCAGCAATTGCAACGCCTCTGGGATGCGCTTCGGGCACGTGTGCGCCGCCGGAGGCATCTTAGGCCGTGTACACACGGGCAAACATGTATGATGAAACCGGTCCGCCGGACCGTTTTCACCGTACATGTCTGCCCGGGGATTTCTGTACGATGGCTGTACTAACCATCGTACAGAAAGCCGCGCATAAACAATACGCAGGGCGTGTCCGCGGTGTCGCCGCGTCAATGACGTGGTGTCGCCGCGACAATGACGCGGCGACGTGGGCGGGCCTGCCAGTTAAATGCTTCCACGCATGCGTCGAAGTCATTCGACGCATGCGAGGGATGGCGGGCGCTCGGACAGACGACCGAACATGTCCGAGCGGGCAGGATTCCAGCGGACTGTTTTAAAACAAGTCCAGGAATATTTGCAAATGTTTGCTGGAATCCTGCACGCTCGGGCCTACACACGACCGAACATGTCTGCTGAAACTGGCCCGCAGACCAGTTTCAGCAGACATGTTTGGTCGTCTGTACGGGGCCTAAAAGAGCCGATGTACAGCTACGATGGCTCGCGCAGGGGGGCCAGCCTGCCATAGTATAACTGGTCCGGAATCGGTTAAAGGTGTAAGTTGCATAGCAATTTGCGCAGTGAAAGTGCATCTACATTCGCTCTGTGTAAATGGAGCAGATAACAAATGTTATTAAGCTATTTTACTGTGCTGGTCGAATTGTTTTCATTGATAGAAAAAATTGTCCATAGATGGCACTAAGTATCATAAAAATGTAAAGTCTATCTAAACCCCAACAATTATTTTCACGTATTTGTTCCCTTTTGGGTCTGCTAAATATACTATTGAACATGTCTTATTATATCTCTTCAATGTATCTGTTGATTTTGTGAGCTGATAACTTTCTGTATGTTCTGCCTGCGCATAAGAAGGGGTTACAGAGATGACTGAAGGTGGAGGGGAGGGGGGAATGAGGAGAGATCTGAGTTCTTGTAATCCATCAGAAATTAAGTAGGCAGGGCTGACACTAAGTCAGAGCTGTGTTGTCAAGTCAAAGAGGAAGGTAGGAGCACACTATAATTCTGACACATACACAGTTCTTTTACTGTACTTGCAGCATCTTTAAAGGGATAAAACATGGGGAAGTATGCATGTATTCTAGAGCAGTACTAAATAGGTTTATTTTTTTTCTTTTAAGAATGGGTTTCGTTTTGTCTTTGAGGATGTCTGTGACTTCCCATTACATCTTACGTTCTGAAACATACTGTTCCTAAATAGGGAATTTGCTTCATAAAATATTTAGAAATTCTTCTTAATGCAAACTTTACAGAGCTAAAGGTAAGAGCTTTAACCACTTCCGCCCCGGAAGGATTTGCCCCCTTAATGACCAGGCCATTTTTTACGATACGGCACTACGTCGCTTTAACCGACAACCGTCGTGCGACGCTGTACCCAAATATAATTCACATCCTTTTTTGCGCTATATACAAAATAAGAGAGACAATTTTTTTTAAAAAAATGACCGTGTTATATGCCGATAGCGTACCTCGGAGGAGAAGGAGGGGAACGAGAGCCACCAGAATCACTGAGCCGTTATGTCCTGTTCACTTGACTCTGACATCACACACACGTCCCGCCTCCGCCACTGACATTGGACCAGTGTTCTGTCAATCCCAATAGCCGGTCCAATGGCGATGGTGGAGGCGGGACTCTGTATGTGACTGCCGACTGAGAGCCGAGTACTGTAAACAGAAGATGACAGCTCAGTGATTTCGGCGGCGCTCGTCCCCTCCTGATTTCCTGCACTGCATGAGAGATGGTAAGGCTGCAGATAGGCATCAGGCTACATTGGATGGGGGCAGATCAGGCTGCAGATGGTCACAGAGGCTGCATTGAAGCTGCAGATGGGCATCAGGCTGCATTGGATGGGTGCAGATCAGGCTGTAGATGGGCACAGAGGCTGCATTGGATGGGCGCAGATCAGGCTGCAGATGGGCACAGAGGCTGCATTGAGGCTGCAGATGGGCATCAGGCTGCATTGGATGGGCACAGATCAGGCTGCAGATGGGCACAGAGGCTGCATTGAGGCTGCAGATGGGCATCAGGCTGCATTGGATGGCCGCAGATCAGGCTGCAGATGGGCACAGAGGCTGCATTGAGGCTGCAGATGGGCATTAGGCTGCATTGAGGCTGCAGATGGACACTAATGAGGCTGCATTGATTGGCACTGATTCTGTCGACGGAGCGTCCACTTTTTGAGGCATGTTAGTCTCATGTCGAAAGTGAAGAGGTTATTCACAATACAAAGATTTTCATAAACACAGAATACAACGTCAGAAATTACATAATGTGTTGAATAGTTTTGTATGTGTTCTTTTCTGAGCATGCATAGTCTTGCTCTTATGATTCTTTTCATGTGAAAACTGTACTAATGAGACGAACGCCGATTTCACATCCGACAAAAATGTTATAGTCTGCACATCCAGCTTTTGACGAAAAAGTGAAATCGACTGTCGAAAAAGCACCATACTAACGATCCGAAAATCGTCAGACAGCTCGTCGTACACATTTTTCCATCTGATTTTTGTATCTTAAGTCTATACCCTGAACTTACAGGGAGCGTTTCATTAGTGTGTAGGTCCTATATTCCTAATACGTAATGGGGCCTTACTCAGGAATAACATTTTTGGCTCTAGTATTTTGTACTAGCTCCAGCTATATATATTATTAAACACCATCTACAATGGGCACAGCCATTCCCCTTCATAATTAATTAGAGTGTATAACTGCATTACCTTTTATAGGGATCAATGAATGAGATGGCTGTGTGATGACTTATTCAGTTAGTAATGCAAATATTCAACTTGTTCCATTATAGAGATGATATACTTTGTATCTGTATGTACTCACACATTAACTACTCTTTTGGTTTTCCTGGACAGAGAAAATTGAATACTGTCTGCAATACTTTTTTTATTTGCACTAACATACAATTTTTCAGGACAAGCTTTGAGGGCATGTCTCCTTCTTCAAGGTTCAAGATAGTTTTCCTGGACAAAAAACTTCACGCTTTAAAAAAAAATGTTTTTCCTTTTTTATTTTAATTTATTTTATTAATTTTTACACTGTTTTTAAAAAAATGGGTCACTTTTATTCCTATTACAAGGAATGTAAACATCCCCTGCAATAGAAAAAAACATGACAGGTCCTCTTAAATATGAGATCTGGGGTCAAAAAGACCTCAGATCTCATATTTAGACTAAAATGCAATAAAAAAATAAAAAATTGTCATTTGAAAAAATAATAACAGGAAAATATGCCTTCGAGTGACGTTTTGACGTTGCTTCCGCCCTGCTATGCTATGAAGACGGGTGGGGGCCATCTTGCCCTCACTTGTATCCCAGCCAAGCAGGAGGAAAGACCCGATCGCCTCCGCCGCTGCCGACGGCTCCGGTAAGCGACAGGAGGGGGGGTACCCTCTCCTGCCGCCGATAACGGTGATCTTGCGGCGAATCCGCCGCGGAGACCACCGTTATCGTTTACAGGCCCGCTCACAAAAAAGATGGATATCTCGGTTGTGGCAGCAGCTGCTGCCATTACCAAGATATCCGTCTTTAACCTCCCTGGCGGTATGATTATTTCAGAAAAAAGGTGCTGAAAGCGGTACCATTATTTGCAAGGAAATTTGGCGTTTTATACTGTAGGCCTGCAATTCTTAGGAATAACTCACTTAAATCTGACCAAACAAGAGTCTAGTAGGCATCCCGGGTATGAATTTTTTTTAAAAACAAAATTATAAATTATAATATAATAAGTAAGTATAAATAATTATAACAAATAATAATATAATTATAATAAAAATTATTCAATAATGTAATCAACTCAAAATCACTGAAATTTACTCACTTGCAGAATTGTCGCTGTCATTACTTTTATTTTTTTATGATGAATTTTCCCACAAATCGCTATCGCACAATTCTGCAAGTGATTATAATTTATTATCGCTGTTTTCTAGCTGCTCTAAAACCATTTTTGACATAAAGGGACACTTTTGGTTGCTATGGACAATCTACAGTTTTCAGGCAGAAAGAAAGGTTTTTATTATATAAAAGAACATGTAGGGCACTGGGCAGACCACTAGGGACAAGGGAGGGTGTATTTTTTACATACAGTACTGTAATCTATAAGATTACAGTATACTGTATGTAAGGTGTTTGTTTTTGAATTTGGCGCCGATCTCCGCCCCGTGCGTCGTAACATCACAGGGAACGGAGATCGGCGGCACACAGAGGCACTGTGTGAATCGAGCGAGCGCCCACAGGATCCAGGGACAAGGTAAGTAAACACTGCCTGTGGATTCAGCGAGGCGAGCCCGAGTCTGACTCTGGGTTACCGATCGTAGCCCAAAAATCTCACCCCGAGTCAGACTCTGGAATACCGCCCAGAGGGTTAAAGTACCGACGTATATGTACGTGAGCGGTCCTTATTGCCATAAAACATGGTTTCCAATGGCCATACAAAGTCAACACCGTAAACTAAATTTTATGTTTTTCTGGTGTAGATTGTACTCAGAGGCTTAGTTTAGGATTGTTCTGTTCCGTGTGACAGGTCCTCTTTGATTACAGTTTACATTTTATAAATAGAGCTGAGGAAAGTGATTTTGATAAAATTATCTGCAAAAAAAAAAAAAAAGATGATGTGATAGACAGGGGCGGACTGACCATTTGGGCCCCATGCCACTAGGGGGCCCCATCAGGGTTGCCAGCCTCAGTAAAACCAAGGACAGTATGTAAAAATCTGTGTTTTTTTTACATCTGTCCCTGAAATGTCCCTTACCGACATCCTTTTGGTCTAAAAATCCCAAGATTATAGCTGCCCCGCTTCTCCAGTACGATCTCAGTGTGTGTATATTGTGTGTCTGTGTGTGTGTACTGTGTATGTATACTGTATGTGTGTGTATACTGTGTGGCCCCATAATCTATTGCCTGGGGGCCCAATAATCTCTTATTGCCTGGGGGCCCCATAATCTCCTATTGCCCGGGGGCCCCATAAATTATCAGTCCGCCCCTGGTGATAGACCAACACAAAGTGGCACATAATTGTGAAGAGGAAGGAAAATGATAAATGGTTTTTAACTTTTTTTAACAAAGAAATATGTGAAAAGTGTGGCGTACATTTGTAATCAGCCCCCATTTACTCTAAAACCCCCAACTAAAATCTAGTGGAACCAATTGCCTTCAGAAGTCACCAAATTAGTAAATATAGTCCACCTGCGTGTAATTTAATCTCAGTATAAATACAGCTCATCCATCATCCGAAAATGGAAAGAGTATGGCACAACTGCAAACCTACTAAGACATGGCCGTCCACCTAAACTGACAGGCCGGGCAAGGAGAGCATTCATCAGAAAAGCAGCCAAGAGGTCCATGGTAACTCTGGAGGAGCTGCAGAGATCCACATTTCAGGTGGGAGAATCTGTCCACATGACAACTATTAGTCGTGCTCTCCACAAATTAATATTTTTAGCACTGATTACTGTAATAGTGTCACTGGTTCCCAAAAAAGTGTCACAAATGTCAGTTAGGTGTTCCATCTGTCCGCCGCAATGTTGCAGTCCCACTAAAAAACACAAGTCGCCGCCATTACTAGTAAAAAAAATGATAATAAGAATGCCATAAATCTATCCCCTATTTTGTAGACTTGATAATTTTTGCGCAATCCAATCAATATACTCCCTTTGCAATTTTTTTTACCAAAAATATGTAGTAGAATACATATTGGCTTAAACTGATGAATACATTTTTTTTTTATGTTTTATAGCAGAAAGTAAAACATTTTGTTGTTTTTTTCCAAATTTTCGCTCTTTCTTTGTTCGTAGCGCAAAAAATAAAAACCGCAGAGGTGATCAAATACCACCAAAAGACAGCTCTATTTGTAGGAAAAGGACATACCATATTTATCGGGCTATAACGCGCCCCGGCATATAGCGCGCACCCCTGAATTTGAAGGAAGATTCCTGCAAAAAAAAAATACTTACAGTTTGGATGCCCCTCGTCAGTGTCTTGCCCGTCGTCCATCGCGTCCTGCCCATCGTCCAGCGTGTCCATCGGCGGCCTCATCCGGGCCGGCGTCCTTCTGCGGCCTCGATCCCCGCTTCCCGCGCTCTGTTCGAACCACTGCGCCGACATATACCGAGTGGAGTACACTCGTGTATAGTCGGGCGGGCTCAGCTCCTCTCGCGTAAACGTGACCGCGAGAGGAGCCGAGCCTGCCCGACTATACCCGAGTGTACTGCGCTTGGTATATGTCGACGCAGTGGTTCGAACAAAGCGCGGGAAGCGGGTATCGGTGTATATCACGCACCCACGATTTTGCCGTTTTTCAGGGCAAAAAAGTGCACGGTATACGCCGATAAATACGGTACATTTTGTTTGGGTGCAACGTCGCACAACCGCGCAATTGTCAGTTAAAGCGACGTGGTGCCGTATCGTAAGAAATGGCCATCATCAGGAAGTGGGTAAATCCTTCCGGGGCTGAAGTGGTAAAGTCATGTGTCAATGGCCTTCAAAGCAGCATATGTTTGACATCAGTTTGAAATGCTTCTGAGTTCTTTCAGAATTCAATAGGTGCAGTTGATCTGCTTCTGCTACTTTTGCATTCCCATAGAATACATGGGAATGTATGGGAAGAAAAGAAGTTCTGAAGCAAAGAAAAGCCCATTGACACTGGCATAAGCATAAAAATAAGATATATTTCTTTTATTTATATATACAGTATCGTTAATGGGCACAGAAAAGTCACATCAAAGGTGGTAAAATTCAAATCTTTCTCTGAAGCCTTGGAAACTGGAAATCATTATTCACAATAGTGATGTTGAAACTGAATTCATCATTACAATTGGACGCATGCTGTTGCATGTCAAAGCACTCTTTTTCTGGGACAGATCTCCCTTAATGGGAAAACATGACACTTTAACATAATAATTTACAATGCTTCCTCAGCTTTGTAAAGTAAAATGTGTGAAAATAGTAATCGTGTTATGTGTGACCTGAAACAAGCGTACAGCTAGAAACATCTGATGGAAGTTGGAGCTTCTGATCTCCTGGAAAGTGTTGAAGTTTGCCACTACCTCCCGGTGCCCACACATTTCTAATAGGCCCATCACAATGATAGGATGGCTCACTGGCCAGCAGTGTACAATGTCTCAGTTGGGTCACACTGGAACGTGCCCATTCCCACATGTTCTTGTGCGTTCCTACACATTATAGTGCCATCTGGTTTTGCCAGCCCTTCATTTAAACGGGCTGCAAAATGCACTGGAACTTGGAAAAGTAGTGTAAGCTCAACTTCTTTTTAATGCACTGCACCAATTGCAGTACCATGCAATTTGTTGGCCGCAAATGCAATTTGTTGGTCGCAAATGCACTGCGTTTGACACGCCATTAACAAATCATTGGCACCTACATGCAGATTGGAAGGGCAGCGCGTTCACCTTCATTGTGGGAAATACGCACGGAATGAGCCATTTCTGCACCATGTTTGAACCGGCCCTAAAAGGCAATGAGGATTAAACTTTATCTCTGGGCATAAAGTCCTATTACATTGACACTCTCATAGCATAGCAGATACCCCCATGTGATTACACTCATTACATGTATATTCTAGAACAGGGGTCTCCAAATCAAAAGTTCCCTTCTTTTGCACCACCACATCAGGTTCCTCATTTCACATCAAAGTCCCCCTTTCTATCAGAGTCCTCCTTTCAGATCAGAAGCCCCCATCACATCAGGGTGCCCCTTTAACATCATAGTCTCCCCTTTCACTCAGGGTCACCCCCCCCACACACACACATTAGAGGCTCCCATCACAGTAGAGTCCCCTCCCATCTCCCTTTCCAATCAGAAGACACCCATCACATCAGAGTTATTGGGCCAGGTAAAATCTTGTGGCCGGCTGGATGTGGCCTGCAGGTTGTTGTTTTGAGATCCCCATTCTGGAATACTGCAGAAGTTCACTCCCTTTCCTCACCATTGAATAATACGGCTGCATTTGGTCTACAGGTTGTAGTTTGCATACCCCTGTTCTAGAATACCCAAAAGGACACTCCCTTTCCTCACCATTGAATAATACGGCTGCATGTTGTCTACAGGTTGTAGTTTGCATACTCCTGTTCTAGAATACCCAAAAAGTCTACTCTCTTTCCTCACCATTGAATAATACGGCTGCATGTTGTCTACAGGTTGTAGTTTGCATACTCCTGTTCTAGAATACCCAAAAAGTCTACTCTCTTTCCTCACCATTGAATAATATGGCTGCATGTGGCCCATAGGCAGTAGTTTGCAGTCCCCTGGTCTAGAATACCCAAAAAGTCCACTTCCTTTCCTCACCATTGAATAATACGACTGCATGTGGCCCATAGGCAGTAGTTTGCAGTCCCCTGGTCTAGAATACCCAAAAAGTCCACTCCCTTTCCTCACCATTGAACAATACAGCTGCATGTGGCCCTTAAAGAGGGAGTTCACCCTAAAAATAATTTTTACCCGTAGATTGATGCTCATTTTGTCTCGGGGAATCGGCTAGTTGTTTTAAAATCCGAGCAGTACTTACCGTTGTAGAGAGCGATCTTCTCCGTCGCTTCCGGGTATGGGTCTTCGGGAGCGGGCGTTCCTTCTTGATTGACAGTCTTCCGAGAGGCTTCCGACGGTCGCATCCATCGTGTCACGAGTAGCCGAAAGAAGCCGAACGTCGGTGCGGCTTCTTTCGGGAAATCGTGACGCGATGGATGCGACCGTCGGAAGCCTCTCGGAAGACTGTCAATCAAAATAGGAACGCCCAGTCCCGCAGCCCATACCCAGAAGCGGCGGAGAAGATCGCTCTCTAAAACAGTAAGTACAGCTTCGATTAAAAAAAAACTAGCCGATTCCCCTAGACAAAATGAGCATCAATCTAAGGGTAAAAAATGTTATGTACGGGTGAACCTCCGCTAGTTTGCAGTCTCCTTTTCTAGAATACCCAAAAAGTCCACACCCCTTTCCTCACCATTGAACAATACGGCTGCATGTGGCCCTTAAGTAGTAGTTTGCAGTCTCCTTTTCTAGAATACCCAAAAAGTCCACTCCCTTTCCTCACCCGTGAACAACACAGCTGCATGTGGCCCTTAAGTAGTAGTTTGCAGTCTCCTTTTCTAGAATACCAAAAAGTCCACACCCCTTTCCTAACCATTGAATAATATGGCTTGAAGTAGCGTAGTTTGGAGACCCCTTTTCTAGAACAGTGGTTCTCAAGCTCAGTCCTCCAACAGGCCATGTTTTGGGAACTGCCCTTAGATTACTTGAGGACTGAAGTTGAAAAAACACTGTTGTAAAATACACCAAAAGTCCACTCCCATGCCTCACCATTGAATAATCACATATCACTGTAATGGGTCAATCGCAAGGCAGGGGCAGAGACAGGCCAAAGCCCACTGGCACTAGAATGCGTAACACTGTGCCACCTGTTTCAGAAAGATTTCATTACATTAAGGTGGATATAAGCCCTAACTGAATGATATTTCATTTTCAAAAGCACTGTACATCGTAAATCAATTGTCATGCTTTTCTAAACGTGTGTTTCCCATTTTAGTTTGCATCACAGTGATTTTGATTTTCTGCAGCCTCTTCGCAGACATTTCCTATAAACCCCTGTGTGCTTTGGGTATTGCTGCATGGCATTTCTCAGGCCTCGTACACACGACAGAGTTTCTCGGCAGAATTCGTCGAGAATCTCGGTGAAGAGCCGGATTCTGTCGAGAAACTCGGTCGTGTGTACATTTTTGGCCCGATGGAGCCGCCGAGGAACTCGTCGAGCAAATAGAGAGCAGGTTCTCTATTTTCTCGATGGCAGTGGATTTTGGCTCGACGAGTTCTTCATCGGGCTGTTTTTTAAACGAGAAACTCGGACGTGTGTATGCTAAGAAACTTGTCAAAAACTTAGACACTGGAGACCAACATAGGTAAAACTAGCGTTTGGATTGGAGATAGCACATTCGTGTCGCTTCCAACATTATTTAATCGTTTATTTGCAGCGCTTTACACAATTTTTCCTAAGGGCACAAAACAGCAATATAATAATTTTTTTTTTACGATATTCACACAGAGTTCCTTAAAATTAGGTGGAACCTTTTTCTTACTGGACTCAATATTTTTTTTTTTTTTTATTGTCACCTTATTTTGGTCGTGTGTTTTAAATCCTGATTTTAATCACCTTATTTTTTAATTTTTAAAAAATGATAATCCTTTTATTTTTTGTAATGTCAAGTTCCCCCCATAGAAACCTTATTGCTTTGTCTTATCTCATGTGTCCCTTTCAAATTACACCTTATATCCAATTTTTACAAAATAAGAACCTGCCTTCTCACTTGCAAAATTGAAATGTAAAAAAATACAAGGACAAGTATGAACTGTAAAAAAAAAATGTACCATTTATTTTGGTAATAAAAAAAAATTTGATATGCAAAAGTCAGCACTGGAGAGCTTGCTGCCATTTGTGCACAGCCAGGTGTGGCCTGATGTGACTGGTGATCAGTTGGAGGCCAAAATGGGGACTTGAGAGGATCATTCAGGAAGTCACGCATCAAGGTCTTGGACTCCCCGAGGTCAGAAACTGGAGCAGGGCAGGCAGATGTCACCAGGTTGTGGTACTACAGCAGCCTGAACTCTGGTACACCACATGGAAGTAAGGGAGTCACTTTCTTGATTTCTTCAAGGCCTTCCTTGGTGGCTTCCCTGCAGCCTGCTCTTTCACCTTCTCTGCAGCCTTCTCAGCAGCCTTCCTCTTATGCCTGGCTGGAGGTGGTGCCACAGGGGTAGTACTCATGCCAGGAGGAGGAGTAGACGAAGGTGGTGGAGGATGAGTAGCCGACGGTGGTGGAGGAGGAGGTGGAGGAGGAGGAGGAGCAGTAGAAGGAGGAGGAGCAGTAGAAGGAGGAGGAGTAGAAGGAGGAGGAGCAGTAGAAGGAGGAGTAGAAGGAGGAGGAGCAGTAGAAGGAGGAGGAGTAGAAGGAGGAGGAGCAGTAGAAGGAGGAGTAGAAGGAGGAGGAGCAGTAGAAGGAGGAGGAGTAGAAGGAGGAGGAGCAGTAGAAGGAGGAGGAGTAGAAGGAGGAGGAGTAGAAGGAGGAGGAGCAGTAGAAGGAGGAGGAGCAGTAGAAGGAGGAGGAGTAGTAGAAGAAGAAGAGGAAGAAGAATGTTCAGATGGAGCAGGAGAAGAAGAGGAAGAAGAATGTTCAGATGGAGCAGGAGAAGAAGAGGAAGAAGAATGTTCAGATGGAGCAGGAGAAGAAGAGGAAGAAGAATGTTCAGATGGAGCAGGAGAAGAAGAGGAAGAAGAATGTTCAGAAGGAGCAGGAGAAGAAGAGGAAGAAGAAGGTGGGGGAGCTTGAGAAGGAGCAGGAGAAGAAGAAGGTGGGGGAGCTTGAGAAGGAGCATGAGAAGAAGAAGAAGGTGGGGGAGCTTGAGAAGGAGCAGGAGAAGAAGAAGGTGGGGGAGCTTGAGAAGGAGCATGAGAAAAAGAAGAAGAAGAAGAAGAAGGTGGGGGAGCTTGAGAAGGAGCATGAGAAGAAGAAGAAGGTGGGGGAGCTTGGGAGTTATGTGGTGTGTGAGGATGGGGATGGCGGCAAATCACAGTGTCCTCTGTGAGAAGACCCCTCACCCCCTGATTTGCCAGGGTGATGAGGAGGCCCTCAAAGAGGAGGCGTTGGTCTAATGTCATTTCTGACATTTTGGCCAAAACAACTGTGACAAATCCCTCCTGAGCAGTGGGAGGCTGTTGCAGGGTTGCATGGGCATCCCGAATGAGGGCTAGTGAGGCGTCACGCACCCTTGTATCCCTCACCTGCCTTCTCGGACGCAGACGAAGAGGAGACACCTGGCATCTCGTGCTTGGCCCAGCAACCTCGTGCAACCCACTTGGGCCTGCCACCTCATCCGCTCCACTTGGGCCTGCCACCACGTTACTGATACTTGGGCCTGCCAACACGTCCAAGATACTTGGGCCTGCAGCCTCCTCCAAGCCACTCACCCTGTCCTCCTCCTGCCTGGCATTTTCCTGATCCTCCTGCTGCCTGGTCTCGTCCTGTGTATGGAAAAAAAGTAAAGTTTTACTATTTTTTAACATTTTTGGTTTATTTATTTAAGCTCCTGACTGTTGCATTTTTTTTGGTCACGACTTAGCTAAGCCAATCATTCTGACCCATGTTTTATGGTCAATCACACCACAAAAATTCATGGCCAATACTGACAAATTTTAGGAATAACACTTTTATATCTAATTTTTATTTACCTTTAATATCTTAATTTACATCTCTTTAACAACATTTGAACACCACATATTTGCACATTGAAAGTACTATATACCTGGCTCCAGCTGGGCAAATCTGGATCTTCATCCAGGATGGAAGGCTGCTGAGAGGGTTCTTCTGCAGAGGGAGCAGCAGGTTGGCTGGAGGGAAGGCTGGAGCTTCTGTGGCTTCTGGGGCGAAGGCTAGAAAGTGACTCCCTAACCTCCAGGTGTTCATCCAGGAAGCTCAGTTTGCTGTAGTACCACAACTTGGGTTGAAATACCCGCCCTGCTCCAGCTCCAGACCTCATCGAAGCCAAGACCTTGTTGCGTGCCTTCCTGTAGGTGCCTCTCAAGGTCCCAATTTTGACCTCCAACTGGTCAGTTGTCACATCAAACCCCACCTGTCTCCGCACAAGTGGGAGCAGGCTCTCCAGTGCAGTTTTGCGCAATTCTCTATTTCGAGAGATGGGGTCTTTGGTGGCCCACAGAACAGGAAGTTCTTGCCACCTATCAATAAAGATCTCCAAGAAGTCGGGTCGGTTAAAGCGATTCATCTTTTCCTGTCCAAAACCAAGGATAAAAAAATAATGTCACTACACAATCTAGAAAGTCAATTACTCTTTCTCACAAGCTAGCCCTTAAAGGGTCACTAATGGATAACTATATTTTTTGAGGAAATTACTGTTTACAGTGTCTAGAGACATACAAGTGCATACATATAATGTGCCTCTAGTTTCACTTTTGGTTTTAAATTTAGTTATTGTTTCTGTGAAGTAAAGAGACACACAGAACCCAAAAAAAATAAAAGCAGGGCATATTTTAATTTCAAAAATTAGTAGCATTGTTTTGGTTGATTTTTAGACACACAGCTTAGACCACAGTGACAAGCTCCCCTGATAAATTTGAGAGGGAGCAGAACCAGGAAGTGATGATTTATGCAAATGATTACAGCTGCTTAAAAGCAAAAAGGGACAATGAGGACATGAAATCAAGACTGATATAATGTAAAGTTAGTTATTTCTGCCCCAAACAATTTTGGCTTAGTGCTCCTTTAAATGTCTGTCTTTCCTGAATATGCCACTGCTGTCCCAAGTTCGAAGCATACCTACACGCTTGTCGTTCAAACGTCTTTCTTACGCAACCCGGTCGTATGGACGCTACATGTGTTCGAGCCTTATATACACTCCGCACACGACATCCGCCCATGCTTAAAAAAAATTGATGTTTCCCCCCGCCCCTTATCTTCCGTCGCAAAAACGACAAGGTGGAATTGGCAGCAGATCATGTTGGGTCAGTTCCTAGGAACCAGATGACCAGTTGTGTCGAACTAATAAGCCAGATCTCATCCTCATTTGTGTATGAAACGTTAGTTAGATAAAAGCACTCCGATATAGTTTGGTCAAGACATAAAAGCGACCATTTGCATCATGTTTTAACCGACTTGTTTTTAGAAGACATCCTGATGAGAACCGAGATTGCCCACACAACAGTAGTTGGATCAAAATGCATAATCAAAGCGTTGTTTACGTACGACGGCACTATAGCGGACCATTACCTTCAAATTTCAAACTGGCTATGTTGTAATTTCTGAACCTAAGATGTAGGCCACAAAATCATTCAATCAAGAAAAACATGTAAAATGTAGTTACATACCGGTCTTTGACCCGATCGTTATCTCCGCCGTCTTCCACAAACTGTGAACGCCCCTTTTACTCACGTGGTAGCCCTTTATACACGCGCATGTGGGACTTTACGCACGTCTCCCCGCCCCTGACGTTCATGGTATCGTATTTTCCCCGCCCCTTTTCCATCTTTTTTTTGTTGGAAGCACATGTTGGAGAATATGGCAGCACGGCGAATCAGTTGTAAGGCCTCCAACATGACCTTTGAGGAAATGGTGGAGATGGTCCTCATCCTCAAAGCAGAGGACTACGATGGGAGGCATGGGCCATATAAGTACCCGAACAAGGTCAAGGCCGCAATAATGGAGAAGGTGAGGAGGAGTCTCCATCGCAAATTTGGAGTGAAAAGGTCCAAGGAGCAGATCCGGAAAAGGTGGTGTGACCTCAAAAAACGGGAGCCGGAACAAATGAAGAGGATCAGGAGAGTGATTAGAAGAAGTAAGTTTGTTATATATTTTGTAAGATTTGTTCCGCGCCATGTTTTTTTTATTTCAGGTTGTACTGTAATATTTTTTTAGGCACAATAATTTGTCGTCAAACTGGACGTCCATTCGGAACGACTAAATATTGTGTTTTAAATCCTACAAATTATGACATTTTTTGAAAATTGTGGTGAGATCAATCGTGAAAATTATGTAGATGTGCTATTAAAACCACAAATCTTTTTTTAATAATTAAATATACAGTAAAAGGAGAGTCTGCTCAGCAGTCGGTGACACATGTGGACTCATTTGCATAATTGTTGTCCCCTTTAATAACCCATTTTGGGCTTCACACAGAGCTGAGGTGATCCAGTGTATACTTTGTTGGCTTACATGTTTAAAAGTAGACCAAAGCTACAAGATTTGTCAGGATCTTTGTGAATGCCTTCAATCCTGTGTTTTGCCCTGAGGGGTTTTTCTAAACATCAATAGTCCCAGAAATTTTATAAAGTGAATCATATTCCTCTTTCAGGCCTATAAGCTCTAAAAATCCTGTTTCCATTTTCTTCATTCTCGTAGGGCGTCATGAAGCTTCAACACGGGAGCAAGAAGTCCAGCAAGCCACACCCCCGAGGGATGGTGATGATGCGCAGCCTGCCACCACATCAGGTAAAGTAACATATAACTAACCCAGCTTCAGGTAATGTAGATGTAGGCCTGCCTAATTTAAAAAAATTGTTTTGTCCCACATTTCAGGATCAGGTGGTGGCTTGGACAGGCATACAAAACAGATGCTGATCTCGGAAATATGGGCCTGCAGAGAAGAGGTGGAGGAGATACATTTGGCCAACAGAAAAAATAATGAAAGAGCAAGGAGGGTGGAAACTAAATTAAAAAATGTATTGGATGTATTGGGGAGAGTCTGAATCTGAAAAAAATACCAAAAAAAAATTTAAAGAGCAGATTTTGAAGTTTATTTAATAAAAAAAAAAAAAAAATAATAATAAAACCAGATTTTAGACTTTATTTATTAAAAAAAAAACCAAAAAAATAATAAAACCAGATTTTATACTTTATTTAATAAAAAAAAAACCAAAAAAATAATAAAACCAGATTTTAGACTTTATTTAATAAAAAAAAAACCAAAAAAATAATAAAACCAGATTTTATACTTTATTTAATAAAAAAAAAAAAAAAAAAATAATAAAACCAGATTTTATACTTTATTTAATAAAAAAAAAAACAAAAAAATAATAAAACCAGATTTTATACTTTATTTAATAAAAAAAAAAACAAAAAAATAATAAAACCAGATTTTATACTTTATTTAATAAAAAAAAAAACAAAAAAATAATAAAACCAGATTTTAGACTTTATTTAATAAAAAAAAAAAAAAAAAAATTACAAAAATGATTGTATATTGTATGAGAAAAATGACCAAAAAAAATACAAAAATGATTGTATATTGTATGAGAAAAATCACCCACAAAATTACAAAAATGATTGTATATTGTATGAGAAAAATGACCAAAAAAAATACAAAAATGATTGTATATTGTATGAGAAAAATCACCCACAAAAATACAAAAATGATTGTATATTGTATGAGAAAAATCACCCACAAAAATACAAAAATGATTGTATATTGTATGAGAAAAATGACCAAAAAAAATACAAAAATGATTGTATATTGTATGAGAAAAATCACCCACAAAAATACAAAAATGATTGTATATTGTATGAGAAAAATCACCCACAAAAATACAAAAATGATTGTATATTGTATGAGAAAAATGACCAAAAAAAATACAAAAATGATTGTATATTGTATGAGAAAAATCACCCACAAAAATACAAAAATGATTGTATATTGTATGAGAAAAATCACCCACAAAAATACAAAAATGATTGTATATTGTATGAGAAAAATCACCCACAAAAATACAAAAATGATTGTATATTGTATGAGAAAAATGACCAAAAAAAATACAAAAATGATTGTATATTGTATGAGAAAAATCACCCACAAAAATACAAAAATGATTGTATATTGTATGAGAAAAATCACCCACAAAAATACAAAAATGATTGTATATTGTATGAGAAAAATCACCCACAAAAATACAAAAATGATTGTATATTGTATGAGAAAAATCACCCACAAAAATACAAAAATGATTGTATATTGTATGAGAAAAATGACCAAAAAAAATACAAAAATGATTGTATATTGTATGAGAAAATATACCATAAATTTTTGTAGGGTATTTATGAAAAAATAAAAATAAATAAATTAAGAAAATAAAGAGCTTTTGAACCTCAAAAAAGTGTGTGGTGTTTTTCATAAAATACGTAAAATTTTATATGTGTTTGGTTTGGGGGTCACCTGGGAAATGTTTGCTAGTTGATAATGAAAATACACTTAGTTACACTTAGTAAAGAACTCCAAACAACACAAGCAAGACATAACAAGTTTAGAAAAAAGATTAGGATTTATTTTTTTGAAAGCTACAATTATGGCAAATTTGATTGAGATGGTATTGCCCCCCTACCCATGAAATAGTCCATGTATTTGTCCCGGACTTCACGGGCACTCTGGGGGGGCAGTCCTGTGTGGCCAGCTTCAAGGCCCGCCAAAGTTTCTGCAGGGGTCAAATGTTGTGCCTCGGGCCCAACCAGGGCCATATAATTTGGAGATTGTCTCCGCAAAAAATTGTGTAGAATGCAGCAGGCAAAAATAATAGTATTCCACTTATATTCCGCCATGTGGAGAGAGGTGAGGAAAAGGCGGAACCGGCTGGCCATGATGCCGAAAGCGTTCTCAACCACTCTACGTGCTCGGCCCAGCCGGAAATTAAAGACACTCCTCTCTGGGGTGAGGGTGCGCTGAGGGTATGGCCTCATAAGATGGGGTCCCAGGGCAAACGCTTCATCAGCCAGGAAAACAAATGGCAGGCCTTCTACATTCTGGTCATCCGGTGGCAATGACAGATCATCATCCTGAAGGCGAAGCGCGAACTCCGTCTGCCTGAAGGCTCCCCCATCCGATACCCGTCCATTCATCCCGACATCCACAAAAAGGAATTCATACTGTGCTGACACCACCGCCATCAGCACAATACTGTTGAACCCCTTATAATTAAAGAACTGGGATCCTGAACGGGGTGGAGGCATGATGCGGACGTGCTTCCCGTCGATGGCTCCCCCGCAGTTGGGGAAGTTCCATCGGGTCTGGAAGTCCAAAGCCACAGACTGCCACTCCTGTGGTGTGGACGGAAGCTGGGGAAGAAAAAAAGAAAAAATTAGCCACATAACCTTGCAAGCAGATTATACAAAGACATTATAAGCATTATAACATTTCTGGGAACTAGCATATTATATCTAAATATATTTAGCCAATTAACACATTAAACACCCCCTCTGATGGGCCAATGCCCAAGTTTGGGGGAGGGCTAGATGAGTTTGGGAGTACTAAAAAAAATTAATTTTGATTATTGGTGAACATAGACTTTACAACACATTTTGGAGGGGAGGGCTAGATGAGTTTGGGAGTCCTAAAATTTAAATTAAAAAAAAAAAAATATTGGTGAACATAGACTTTACAACACATTTTGGAGGGGAGGGCTAGATGAGTTTGGGAGTCCTAAAATTTAAATTAAAAAAAAAAAAATATTGGTGAACATAGACTTTACAACACATTTTGGAGGGGAGGGCTAGATGAGTTTGGGAGTCCTAAAATTTAAATTAAAAAAATAAAAATATTGGTGAACATAGACTTTACAACACATTTTGGAGGGGAGGGCTAGATGAGTTTGGGAGTCCTAAAATTTAAATAAAAATTAAAAAAATATTGGTGAACATAGACTTTACAACACATTTTGGAGGGGAGGGCTAGATGAGTTTGGGAGTCCTAAAATTTAAATAAAAATTAAAAAAATATTGGTGAACATAGACTTTACAACACATTTTGGAGGGGAGGGGGGGGACATTACAATGGATATAACACAATACATTGGGAAGTGACTAGACTAGGTAGGTTGGGGCCCAGGATAGCATGCTGGGGAGGTAAGTGATGGAAAATATGCATGTAGGCCAAAAAAGGGGCATCAAAGTTTACATCATGCATGGGGGCAAAGGGGACATTCACAGCATATTCCAGACATGGTAATTAGGGAAGGAAGAGATAACTACAAGACATTAGCATACATTATAGACATAAAATTTGATATTAAAGGACCAAACTTACCCTCATATATTCCTCCTGCAGAACCTGGATGATGGCAGAGCAGGTGTCAGGAATGATGAGGCCCAGAGCCTGGGGGGAGATGCCCGTGGAGAACTTTAAGTCCTGAAGGCTTCTCCCAGTTGCCAGATAACGGAGGGTGGCAACTAGCCTCTGCTCAGCACTGATGGCTTCCCGCATAACGGTGTCCTGCCTGGTAATATAGGGGGACACCAAAGCCAACAGGTGCTGAAAGACGGGATCAGACATCCTCAGGAAATTCCTGTAATCAACAGGATTATTTTCCTGAAGCTCCCGCAGCAAAGGCATGTGAGAGAATTGGTTCCTACGGAGCAACCAATTCTTGGTCCATGAACGTGTCCTCCTCCTGTTCATGAACTCCTCATTGTCTAGGTCATAAACAAACAGACCTATAGACAGAAGATGCTTAGCACGAAGTCGGCGACGACTAGGTGCCTGCAACATGGCTACAAGGCTAGTTACGAACGACAAATCAGAATTGCACTAAACAGACCGCAGTGAAGAACAGCAAGACCTATGAAGAACGACCCTGACAATGAAAAACGCGGGGACAGGACCGCAATGTAAAACAATACGACCTGACCGCACGTCTCGATTGCCTAGATACGACCCCCACAAGTACAAACTGAACGGCAGAGATCAATCTGAAAGCACAAAGACTGAAAAGCACGAATCGTCACTCACCAAACTTTTACTAACACGCGTAAACACGGAATCAGCAAAAGGAGCCCCAAGGGTGGCGCCAACAAAATCAAACCTCCCCTTTATAGTCGCGTCATACGTCGTGAGCGTCATCGCGCCGGAGAACGACAAGATTTTGGTATGTTACGTGTGTACGCAAAGCAAGCCTGCCGAGCTTCTCGACAAGTTCAACAAGGAACTCGTCGAGGAACTCGACGGGCTTGGCACGTCGAGTTTCTCTGTCGTGTGTACGAGGCCTCAGGCTTTCTTATAGTGCCAACAACAGACTATGATAGCAAAACATATGCTGGCACCTTTTGCCCACTCTGGATTTTTGTGTAATACTGTAAGGACAAAACAGGGAGAGTTTGAAAGGTGTGAACAAGAGCTTTATGGCAGGACTAAATGATTTTTTTTTTAAATGATCATTGAACATTTTAAAACACTGAAAATTATGTCTGCAATGGAATTACCATAGTGATTAGGTTTACATCTACTTTAACTGCTTCAGCCCCGGAAGATTTTACCCTCTTCCTGACCAGAACACTTTTTACAATTCAGCAATGCGTCGCCTTAACTTACAATTGCACGGTCATGCAACGCTGTACTCAAACAAAATTTGCGTCCTTTTTTCCCACAAATAGAGCTTTCTTTTGGTGGTATTTGATCACCTCTGCGCTATAAACAAAAGAACAGCAACAATTTTGAAAAAAACACAATGGGGGTTGTTTACTAAAGGCAAATCCACATTGCACTACAAGTGCACTGCAAGTTGGAAGGGAAGTCACCGAGAGAGACATGCAAGGAAAATAAAAAAACAGCATTTTTGCTTGTACATGATTGGATGATAACATCAGCAGAGCGTCCCCTCATTTCAGATCTACCTCTCAGATCTAAAGCGTTTGAACTTCCAAGTGCACTTGCAGTGCAAAGTGGATTTGCCTTTTCGTAAATCAACCCCAGTGTCTTTTACTTTTTGCTATCATAAATATCTCAATAAAAAAATAAAATAAAATACATTTCCTAAGTTTAGGCCGATATGTATTCTTCTACATACTTTTGGTAAAAAAAGGCGTATATTGATTGGTTTGCGCAAAAGTTATAGCATCTACAAAATAAGGGATAGAATTATGACATTTTTAGTTTTACTAGTAATGGAGGCGATCTGCAATTTTTATCAGGACTGCGATATTATGGCAGACAGATCGGACACTTTTGACACATTTTTGGGACCATTGACAATTTTACAGCGATTAGTGCCATAAAAATGCACTGGTTACTGTAAAAATGTCACTGGCAGGAAAGGGGTTAACACTAGGGGGTGATCAAGGGGTTAATTGTGTTCCCTCTGCATGTTCTAACTGAAGGGTGGATGGGACTTACATGGGGAAATGACAGATCGCTGTACATACAGTACATTGTATGAACAGACAGTCAGTCATTTCTCCCCTAAGAGAACCGGGATCTGTGTGTTTACACACACACAGATCCTGGTTCTCGCTGTGTCACCAAAGATCGCGGGTGCCCGGCAGTCATTGCGCCCGCGGGCACTCGCATGGGCTCCGGGGTGAGCAGCGGGCGCCTGCCTCCGGCGCCGCACGCGTCCCTAGCGGCCACAGGGCCAAGCGACGTAACATAACGTTGTTCGCTGAGCCAAAAACTGCGGCGGCAAGTGGTTAAAGAGTAAAGCCCCGTACACTTGGCCCAAATGTCGGGCCGCTTTGGTCAGTTCAATAGAAACTGTCCAACATTCTGGCCGTGTGTACTGCAGCAGGGGTAAAAGCTGTACTAACATCAGACAGTTAGCACAGAGGCTCCTCCTGACTTTTTGTTCAGCCCTGCTGGGGATAGAAAAGGAATGGCCATTTTTAATAACGTTCAATTACAATATGACTTGTCTGACAATTGTATATGCTATATTATTTTTTTCCCCACGAAAGTGGAGTTACCCTTTAAGCTAAGATAAACATTTGAGTTTACATGTGTAGGTTCCAGGGCTTCCATCCATACCCTGAGCATACCTGGAATTACTACATAGAGATGTACTACCTCTCTCAGAGGTCAATGTAACCAAAGGACGCACTTGCTATAATGTGCAAGTATGCAATGTATAATGTGCAAGTATGCATTTTCCATGTGCAGCAGGCAGTATTAGAAAAAATAATTTTACATAATTCTTGAGATAAGAAATGAGAAAAAAAAACAGTGTTTTTTATTTTTTATTTTTTATGCAAGGGACATGCATAGCTAACAATCTGTTTTTAGGGCTGCAGAGGATGCCCACACTTGTAAAAGAAAGTAATCAATAGCAGCTGCCATATCCCACTTGAATTCCTGTACCGTACATTGCTTTCTATTCTTTGCTACTGTACATGACACACACTTAATTGCTGACACAGATCACAGAGATAAAGGGAGCATTTAGTCGCCCAGATTGCACACTTTCACAAGTACACTTTCTATTTTTTACAGTGCTGAGTTGATTTAGATAACAGTACAGTGGGATGTTACATATACCTGAGATAATTGCTACAGACACAAAAGTGTTTATTACAGGAATAGATCTCCTGCTGCTAGGCCAGATCATTCTAACGCAATAGGTGCAAATTAGAAGCTAAAAAATGAAGAAGAGTGAAGCTGAATACAGGACCAGTGGGAGTTAACCACTGTTTTTAGGTCTTTCGGTACTCATCCTCATTAACCAATAAATGACTTAGAACACACAGCACGGTTCAGCAAGAATCACTGTTGGAATAAGGTAAGTGTACACAGGGCAGGACAGGTGATGGGGACCCCTGGGCTTGAGTGTTGAAGGGGCCCCCTGGAGCCGAGAATTGTGGGGGGGGAATCGAAGATGTTGAGCGAGGGGGGGGATCATAGTTGAGCGGGGGGGGGGGGGGTGCGCATTAAAGTTGTTGAGCGGGGGGGGTTAACACTAGGGGGCGATCAAGGGGTTAATTGTGTTCCCTCTGCATGTTCACGGAGCTAAGTCAAGCCCAATGGTAAGTCCGGCCCTGAGTGTACAGGATTAACATGAATGGAGTCCATTGAATCTTATGAAAGGGTGGTTAGCAGTGATACCTTGTAGCACCTTGGTTCCCTTTGAAACCATATTACCATCTTTTTTGCAATATCTGTGTTCCATCTGCATCTATGCGCTGTAAAAAAAAATGTTTCTGTGTCACCCTATGTAAACTGACCACAGTAATCTGGCGGCTGATCCATTATACCATAGTCAGTTTACGTGCCTCCGTCATCCCGCAGTCTCTCTTCTCTCCCCCCTCTCCCCCCTTCCTTCCTGTCAGCTCCTGTGTGTGAGCAATCTCCTCCCCACCCCACCCCTTCCTGTCTGTGTGTGAGCAATCTCCTCCCCGCCCCACCCCTTTCTGCCTGTGTGTCAGCAATATCCTCCCGACCCAACCAGCCCCACCCACCCCACCCCTTTCTGCCTGTGTGCGAGCAATATCCTCCCTGCCCCACCAGCCAATCCCCCCACCACCACCCCTTCCTGCCTGTGTGTGAGCAATGTCCTCCCTGCCCCACCCCTTCCTGCCTGTCAGCTTCTGTGTGTGAGCAATCTCCTTCTCCGCCCCACCTCTCCCCTCATGCCGCTATTAGTAGCTGGCAGTAAAGTCAGCATAGGATTACTACCAGCCCCTCTGTTATACCAAGGTATACTACACAGTGTAAATGTTTGTCAAAAATTATGCCACTATATACCTTCTTTCAGATCACCTCTGTGCAGTCACGTGACCTCCTGTCGTTCTCCTCCCCAATCTAAGGGCTACAGCAGAAAGGTCTGATCGGACAGCGCAGTGGTCACATGATCTCCTGGCTGACGTCAGAGGGGGATATCAGCCCCTCCTGCTGTAGCCCTTAGATCAGGGAGGAGAGCAGCAGGAGGTCACGTGACCACACAGAGGTGATCTGAAATAAGGAATTTATCTGCATCATTTTAAACAAACATTCACACTGTGTAGTATACCTTGGTATAACAGAGGAGCTGCCAGCTATCCTGCTCTGACTTTACAACCACTTTAAGTTCTCCCTAATAATTTGAAAACTTCCTTACTCCATGGCACTACATCTCACGAAGGACATATTGCAAAGGCATCGTTGGAGCCTAATTGGCTTTCATCTAAACAGATTTTTGTGTGCAAGTAATTTTGCAGCTACAGAATGATGGGAATCATTTCTGGAAATAGCTTTTGATGTTATATAAATACAGTAGGTCAACTGAAGGCACAGGAGTAGTCTTTCTGTGCCAGCCTGGACTTAATAAATTGACCAACAACTCAACACAAAGAATGCCGCTACATTTCTTAAGACTGGGTGTAATCCATTGTGGAAAAAGCCCAACACACAGAATGTCCCCACATTTCCCAAGTGGATGCTAGCAGTTATGACATTTGAGGTTTTCAGGGACTGTCTATCTGTCTGACTGGGCTTTATCCATTGTGAAACAGCCCAACGCAAATAATGACTCCACATTTCCCAAATTAAGGATATTTATCATCACAAATTAGGTTTTATATGAGAAATAGTATTTAAAGCCATAGGGGCTGATCGAGCAGAAGGACTTGCCATATGGACTCATCAAGAGTGCCAACTATGCCTGTCATTTGCACCCGCCTTCTCTGTTCATAGAAGATGCACTCTGGCTTCCATTAATGAAAAACAACCTATGAATTCAAGTTCTGCAGATGAATGAAAGGCCCATCTCCTCCATTCATAGATAATTTTTCATTCATAGAAGCTTTAGTACTGCTTCTATGAATGAAGGAGGGAGGCAGAATAGGCTGGCATAGTTGACACTCTTAATAAGTGCATGTGATTGGCTTTATTAACCTCTGCGGCATTGGGAGATTATGGTGGCAAGGGTAGAGAAAGAGGTTTTCAACGAAATCCACATACATTACGTTCACTGTACGTAATGTCCCTTGTGTGAATTTAAAAAACTTAAGCTTTAAGCAAGGGACCGGAACCCATATAATCTGCTCTGTTCTCTGATGGCTTCTTTTGCATACAGGGAACAGCATTATAATGAGCAATTTATCGTAATTACATTAAAGAGCAATTCTAGGCAGCAAGTGAAATCAATCACTAAACTGTTAATTAGCCAGTAAACCTAGCAGACAAATTTTCAATAAAAGTCCACTCTGTTTTCCATTACAAAAACGTGTCACAAACGTGGACAATTCTGACTAAGCATATTAAGAAAAATTGCCTTCAGCAGAAGTTACTTTCAGAGAAACAATCCCAACACTCTGAATAATGGCTACAAAACTCTTATGACACACACACACGCTCAGATTTTCCGACAACAAATGTTTGATGGGAACTTTTTGTCGGAAATTCCAACCATGTGTAGGCTTCTTCGGACATTTGCTGTTGGAATTTCCGACAACCAAAATTTGAGAGCTGTTTCTCAAATTTTCCAACAACAAGTTTCGTCGTCGGAAATTCCGATCGTGTGTACACAATGTTGACGCACAAAATCCCATGCATGCTCGGAATCAAGCAGGAGAGCCGCACTGCCTATTGAACTTAATTTTTCTTGGATCGTCGTACGTCTTGTATGTCACCGTGTTCTTGACGTTCTGAATTTCCGACAACATTTGTCTGACTGTGTGTATGCAACACAAGTTTGAGCCAACATCCGTCGGAAAAAAATCCACGTTGGTGAGTAGAAGTCAGCGGAGGGATTGGCAGATAAGGGTGGCCAAGCTGGTAAGGTGACCCAAAGGGAGTTGGTTGAATCTTTAATGTGATAGTTGGCCCTGTGATATCTATGAATGAATGCAAATCTCAGAAAAGTTACTGTATGTATATTATATACTCTTGGGGATGGAGTATAAAGAGTAAAAAAGCAACACAAATTTTCAGTCACTATGTATCCTTTTTATATATAGTTTGTGTTTACTACTACGTATATGCATGTATTTCGTGTAGAAGCTGGTGGCTATAATTTAGGGGGTGCCCAAAAGTTTTAAACTAAAGGCCCCTGAGTGAGTGGTAGTAAAAAAAAATGCCCCTGCTTTAGTGGAAGTAAAAATTGCCCCTACATTGGTGGTCAGTGGGAATAAAAATGTTCCTACATTGGTGGTCAGTGGGAATAAAAATGTTCCTACATTGGTGGTCAGTGGGAATAAAAACTGCCCCATGTCAGTTGTCAGTTGAAATAGGGGGTAGTGGGAGTAAACCATGCTTCAGTATCAGTCATCAATGGGAGATAAAAATGTCCTTGCTTCAGTGGAAGTAAATATTCCCCATTGTTGGTGATCAATGGGAACAGTAAAAAATGCCCTGGTAACGTTTGTCTGTGGTTACAATAAATGGCCCTTTTAGTGGTAAAATGGTGCCCCTGTGTCAGTGGGAAGAATGGTGTCCCCTGTGTCAGTGGGAAGAATGGGTCCCCTGTGTCAGTGAGAAGAATGGGTCCCCTGTGTCAGTGGGAAGAATGGGTCCCATGTGTCAGTGGGAAGAATGGGCCCCCTGTGTCAGTGGAAAGAATGGGTCCCCTGTATCAGTGGGAAGAATGGGTCCCCTGTGTCAGTGGGAAGAATGGGTCCCCTGTGTCAGTGGGAAGTATGGGTCCCATGTGTCAGTGGGAAGAATGGGTCCCCTGTGTCAGTGGGAAGAATGGTTACCCTGTGTCAGTGGGAAGAATGGTTACCCTGTGTCAGTGGGAAGAATGGGTTCCATGTGTCAGTGGGAAGAATGGTGTCCCCTGTGTCAGTGGGAAGAATGGGTCCCCTGTGTCAGGTTGAAGAATGTGTCCCCTGTGTCAGTGGGAAGAATGAATCTCCTGTGTCAGTGGGAAGAATGGTTTCCTTGTGTCAGTGGGAAGAATGGGTCCCCTGTGTCAGTGGGAAGAATGGTTTCCCTGTGTCAGTGGGAAGAATGGGTCTCCTGTGTCACTGGGAAGAATGGTTTCCCTGTGTCAGTGGGAAGAATTGGGTCCCCTGTGTTGATGGAAGGAATGATATCCATTTGTTTGAATAATGATCCCCAATGTCAGTTGGAAATGGTGCCCCATCATTGGTGTTTAGTGGTTACCTACCTTGAAGGCTCCATTCCCACCATTGCTCTTTGAAGTGACATCATGGCCGAGATTACAAAGGGATGGAGATCATTCTCCAGCACCAGCCGCCATCCTGCACACAGCAGCTCCCTCCTTCTGGCTTACAATGAGAAAGCCCCGCATGTCAGGCCTTCTCATTGCAGGGGCAACTGTAGGGCTATATCTTGCTTGCAGGGGAGGAAGTGCATAATGACAAACCAATACACAGTATGATATGGGAGATGTTTAGCTCTCATGGCAGATTTGAATTCACATTAGTCCAAACTATGTTTAATGGCCTGATAGCCCTCTTTTATTAAAAAGGGAAAAACAGAAAAAGTCTAGCACCAACAGGTTTCATTAAGAAAAAAAACCTTCTGTGCGCAGCAGTTCCCCTCCAGCCCCCTAATACATACCTGAGCCCCAGCACAAGAGCCCCGGGTCTCCAGGAACTCTCCCTCCTTATTGGCTGAGACAGAATTAATTTCAATCTGAATTTTATTAAGTTTTGGTAGTATCCAAGTATACATATATTACTACTATAGTCATAACATCCAAACGTACAAATATGTAGTACATATTATCTTGACAGGCACATCTAACAAACATACATATATAAAAGAAGGGAGAAAAAGGAGAGAAAGAGGGAGAAGAAGAAAAAAAAAAAATCAAAAAGAGGGATATAATCCACTAGTAATAATCCCCCCAGCATGGCTACTCGTCTAAATGGTTCCCTTTAACCCAGTTTGAGAATTCATCGGACTTTCGAAATTCAGACCATGCAGTCCATGTATGGAAAAACTGCTCTTCCCTTCCCGTTTCCCGGGCCAATAAGCTTTCCAAGTCCCTAGAGCGTTCCAGTTCCTTCGCCCATTCCCCCAGGGAAGGCACTAACCTTGTCTTCCAATATCGCGGAATAACTACTCTAGCTGCTGAAATAAAGTGTCCAAGCACCTCTTCCCTTGCCTTTTTTTAAGGAACCTGGGGTCATGTTTAGGAGAGCCACTCTGGGTGATGCGCAGATTACTATACCCTCCAGTTTTCCATATAAATCAAAAATTTGTTTCCAGAACTTTTTCACCGGTGGGCAATCCCACCAAACATGTAGCATGCTACCTTTTGCCTCATGGCAACGCCAACAGATGTCCGGTATATCTTGATTAATTTGATGCATTATAGAAGGGCACCTATACCATCTACTCACTAGCTTATATGCCTTTTCTTGTGATCTTGTGTCTATTGAGGTTTTATGAGTCATAATAAAACTTTTTTGCCAGTCTGATAAAGCTATATTCTCTTGGAGTTCTTTCTCCCACTTCCGTGTAAACGGGGGGAAATATGGATGAATTGAAAGCAAAAGGATAGAATAAATTATAGAAATTGGGTGTGATATTGGTTCTTTTTGTAGCAACAAAGATTCAAATGCGGTTGGTTCGGCAAAAAAATCTTGTTTCGATGGAATTGATCGTATATAGCATAAGGCTTGATGTCTCTGTAACCACTGTGCAGGGTTTTGAGAGGTCTTAGTCGATGGGGAATCTACCACTGATAGTGAATCTGTCTGAAGTACTTGAGCAATTCTCCTATGTTCTTGTCTATACCAGGGCCCAAAGGTGATTGAGTGTAAATCTGGTATAAAATCCGGTGTTCCAAAAAAAGGGGTCATGGGGCTCAATTGTTTTGATATTTTATATATGGGTATCAATCGGTCCCATATATACAATGTTTGCCTAGTAAGGTCTACTGGTATTGAAAGGCCTTTTCGTAGAATAGACGAGGTCCACGGGAGGGCACATAAATCTATAGGATTCATATGTCCCTCCAATTGAACCCATTGCTTCGAGGTGGAGTGGTGAAACCAGTCAATGATGCGTGCTAGTATGGTCGCTTTATGGTAAATCGAAACGTCTGGTACACCCACTCCACCTTTGTTTTTTGGTAAAGACAGTGTCTCAAAACTAATTCTTGACCGGGCTGAATTCCAGATAAACCTAGAAAATAGTCGGTGAATCTTACGAAAAAACGCTGCCGGAAGATGGATTGGGATTGTTTGAAACAGATATAGAAGACGAGGGAGTATATCCATCTTAAGGGTATTAATTCTACCAAACCACGAGAGACATTTAAGTGTGTATGATGTCAAAGTCATTTGGATTTTATTGAGCATTGGGAGAAAATTTAGAGAGTATAGTTGTCCTGCTGACGCTGGGATACTAATCCCTAAGTATCGAATCGATTCCATACACGTCTTAAATGGAAAGTCCTTAGATATTCGCTTCATTTTGGCTTGCGGAACAGATATATTGAGAAGTTCTGATTTGTTATAATTAACTTTAAAATTACTAACTTCGCTAAATCTCTGGAATTCTAAGAGAATAGAAGGAATAGAGGTATGTGGATTTGTTACAAATAATAATAAATCATCTGCAAATAGGGCCAATTTTTCATATAAAGGACCTACTTGAATGCCCGTTATGTTTTCATTTTGTCTCAGTGCATTTGCAAGGTGTTCCATTATTATAACATACAATAATGGAGAAAGAGGACATCCCTGACGTGTTCCATTAGAGATATGAAAAACTGAGGACAACGATCCATTCACCCTAACTCTAGCTGAGGGCAGATGATAAAGAGACATAATCCTTGCCATCATACAGGGACCCATGCCAATCTGTAGGAGGGCAGCTCGTAAAAACTTCTAACTAACCCGGTCAAACGCCTTTTCGGCATCAATTGTTAACAGACATAGAGGAATCTCATGAACACGGGCATAGTCCGTCATCAGGAGGGTTTTAAGCGTGTTGTCTCTCGCCTCTCGACCACTGACAAAGCCCACCTGAGACAGAATTGGCTCCCGCTGCTGTCAATCGCAGCCAGTGAGTCAATGATTAGAGCGAGGGGGCAGGGCCAAACCACAGCTCTTTGTGTGAATGGACTGCTGCTTGCTCTGGGGGCAGGAGGGAGGGCCCAGGAACCAGTGTTGCCAACCTACCAGATTGAAATTTACTGGCACGACACCCGAAATTTACTGACGCAGCCGCGTTTTTACTGGCATTTCACAAAAGTTACTAAATTACAATTGTAGGTGCAAATTTCAGTATTTAGGCTACAAACAAGTATGCTCTGACAGCACCGCCCCCACCCCTCTGAGCCCCCGTTTTACTTACCTCACCCCTCGAAAGTCACGGGCGCTATCTTGTCATCCTGTTCGGTTCCCAGCCTGGCCGTTGATTGGCTAGGCTGGGCGGATTGATAGCAGCGCAGCCATTGGCCCCGGGGGGCCGAGTGATACAGTCGACGGCTACGGCCGCCGCTGTATCACGGGAGCGCGCTCGCAAAAGCTTTCCAACATGCGAGGGAGCTCGCATGAAGGTGGAAAGCTTTTGCGAGGAGGAGCAGAGACAGCCACCGAGGGACCCCAGAAGACACAGATCGGGGCCACTCTGCAAAACGAACTGCACAGCGGAGGTATGTATAACATGTTTGTTATTTAAAAAAAAAAAAAGTTTGCCTTTAGTGACCCTTTAATGATTAACAGATCGGGGCCACTCTGTGCAAAACGAACTGCACATCGGAGGTATGTATAACATGTTTGTTATTTAAAAAAAAAAAAAGTTTGCCTTTAGTGACCCTTTAACCACTTCCCGCCCGGCCTATGGCCGATTTACGTCC
Source organism: Rana temporaria (assembly GCF_905171775.1). Classification (NCBI taxonomy): domain Eukaryota; kingdom Metazoa; phylum Chordata; class Amphibia; order Anura; family Ranidae; genus Rana; species Rana temporaria. The sequence goes on along the minus strand of NC_053490.1, from coordinate 51,457,711 downwards.
GGGAAGTGGTTATGAAATCCTGACAGGACGTTCCAGAACGTCCTGCAGGATTTCATGCCGCGCGCGCCCGTGGGGGCGCGCATCGCGGCGATCGGTGATGCGGGGTGTCAGTCTGACACCCTGCATCTCCGATCTCGGTAAAGAGCCTCCGGCGGAGACTCTTTACCACGTGATCAGCCGTGTCCAACCACGGCTGATCACGATGTAAACAGGAAGAGCCGCCGATGGCTCTTCCTCCTCGCGTCTGACAGACGCGAGTAGAGGATAGCCGATCGGCGGCTCTCCTGACAGGGGGGGTTCGCGCTGATTGGTTATCAGCGCAGCCCCCCCTCGGATCGCCACCCTGGACCACCAGGGATGCCCACCCTGGACCACCAGGGTGGGAAAAAAAAAAAAAAAAAAAAAAGAAAAAAAAAAAAGTTACAAAAAAAAAAAAAAAAAAAGCATAAAGAAAAAAGATGCCAGTCAGTGCCCACAAATGGGCACTGACTGGCAACAATCAGTGCTGCCACCCCAGTGTCCATCAGCGCCACCCCAGTGTCCATCAGCGCCACCCCAGTGTCCATCAGCGCCACCCCAGTGTCCATCAGCGCCACCCCACAGTGCCCATCCATGCCCAGTGCCCACCTAGCAGTGCCCATCTGTGCCACCCATAAGTATACATCAGTGCCGCCCATGAGTGCCCATCTGTGCCGCCTATGTGTGCCCATCAGTGCCGCCTATGTGTGCCCATCAGTGCTGCCTATGTGTGCCCATCAGTGCCGCCTATGTGTGCCCATCAGTGCCGCCTGTGTGCCCATCAGTGCCGCCTATGTGTGCCCATCAGTGCCGCCTATGTGTGCCCATCAGTGTCGCATACCAGCGCCGCCAATCAGTGCCACCTCATCTGTGCCCGTCAGTACTACCTCATCGATGTCCATCAGTGCCATCTCATCGGTGCCCATTAGTGCCGCCATATCAGTGCCCGTAATTGAAAGAGAAAACTTATTTACAAAAAAATTAACAGAAAAAAATAAAAACGTATTTTTTTTTCCAAATTTTCAGCCTTTTTTTAGTTGTTGCGCAAAAAAAAAAAATCGCAGAGGTGATCAAATACCACCAAAAGAAAGCTCTATTTGTGGGAAAAAAAGGACGCCAATTTTGTTTGGGTACAGTGTAGCATGACCGCGCAATTGCCATTCAAAGTGCGACAGTGCTGAAAGCTGAAAATTGGCTTGGGCGGGAAGCTGCGTAAGTACCTGGTATGGAAGTGGTTAATATCAGTTTAAGTCAGTTCTCTCTGCTCACAAAACACCTGCTGGAGCGTCTCAAACGGACTTTTTGAGAGTCCTGTGTCATTTCTATCTTCAAAACCTAAATTCACATAGAAGCAGGGACTCAATCACAACAGCACCAAAAAAACGAAATTGATTGGTGTTACCAATGCCACCTGATCACTAGGAAATGTCCTGCTATCAGGGATGGACTGGCCATTGGGACTACAGGGAGTTTCCCGGTGGGCGGATTGCTCAGTGGGCCGGCTTCAGTGACAGCGGCCAGTGGAATTTCTCACTTCTGCCTAATCTTGTCCCATGAGGGGGGGCACCAAACTGATTCTTTGCCCCGGGAGAAATAAAGTTTAGCTTCCCCACTGGTACTGCCTATAAGAGTACCAGTACCAGCCGTTCTACTCTAATAAAGTAAAACGGCTAGTGGCTAGTGAAGGGGGAGAGGTGGCTTGGGTGGCCAGGGGGGTACGGGAGTTGTCCGGCCGCTGTGGGAGAGACCTGTCAAAGTGGGCCGGTCTGGATGAAGTCCAGGTCAAAATTTTTGTCCCAGTCCAGCCCTGCCTGCTATCCATACTCTGGGGAGCTAGTAATTGAACATTTTGGATAATAATTGTCCCAATAACTAAGCTAGCTCCTCTACTGACATACACCTGCACGCTTGGATGAACTGAGAATTTATATGTTATAAAAAAAGTTATTTTAGCAGTTGAATCACATCCACACCCTTGACCAATGTCTTATATCTATATCCAGTTATTTATAACGTTATTTCCTTTGAGACTGACACATCAATTGTCTACAGCGTACCTGTCGTAAAAAAAAAAAGTCTTACATTTATTTCTTAATTTATTTTGGCAGCAGTCAAGGTATTCTATTATTGCATATCACTGCTCGGATTATGTCTATGTCATTAAGTTAGAACAATATCTCCCTCTGCATCACTTAGCAAATGTACTGTACATTGTCGGGCTAGGTGAATACAGCGATTTCATTTGCATAAATTAATTATACATTCTTCTCCCAAGTAGCACATATGATACAATGTGAGACGGTCTTATACGTCTCAGAGACAGCATAAAGAAAGTTTTTTTTACTACATTTACATCACAAAAGATTTAAACAGGAAATCTATTCTAAGAAGAGTTGATATTGTAGGGCTTATTATTCTTAAAGGATCACTTGAGTGCGGTATTTAGACATCATGCTACCCTATGCGTACTTGAATACTGATGACCTTTTCCACAAATCTTCCCCCCTCACCTGTCCTGTGAAAATATTAGTCAAAGCTAATGTTAAAATGCAATATTAGAGGCAGCATGGGGGCAGCTTTATGTTTAGAGCTAGGACAGACCGCCAAACAAAAGAAAGGTAGATGTGGCAGGTACTTCTCCAGAATGATCTAATCTATTAGGGGACAGAGCTGTCTGGTGCAGCAGCGTGGGGTTTTTCACCCCCCCCTTCTCTCTTCACACACAGACACTCAGAACTGCTTGTTTGGAAACTCCCTATTGGAAGAGCCTGAGCCAATCATGAGACAGCAGCAAAGGACTGTGGGGGAGGAGATAAAAAGCCAGAGAAACTAGGCCAGAGACTATTTTTGCCTGCACCCCATCAGGAGAGCATCTGCACTCTATGTGTGTGTGTGGAACCACAGCCTACCAAGGGACACACAGCCTGCAAATCCAGTCCAGAGGAACAGATTGTTCATGTAGATCCAGCCCAGAGGAACATATTGTTCATGCAGCTCCAGCCCAGAGGAACAGACTGTCCATGCTAAAGAAGGACACCCTGCAACAGCTCAAGGACTGAATGCCACTGCGACACACCTGCATCTAAGATGGATTGATCGCTCAGGGGAGGACCGCTGACTGTGTACAGGATTTGGTGAGGGGGCTTGTCCAGGAACCTTTATTGCTTTTCATAGAATACCACATCCAAATATTGTCCACAGAGCTCCTACATTGCCGGTGAAGTAAATAAAATGCAAAGTTTTGCCTCCAGGACATTACTGCAGTTGCTCTTAAAGGGGACACACCATGGGAATTGATATAATTTCACTGGGTGAGGTATCGTAGGCCGGCCTGGGGTTCCCCTTTAGCCACAGCATCCCACACACACCAAAAGTTATTGGGGGAGTCTATTTAATCTGTACATATTGTTACCTATTGCTTTTGTTGTTTGCATAGTGTTCCTGACTGTTTTCTTGAAACTTTTTCAACCGAGTCCTGGGTACTTACACAGGTCCTGGCTGACTAATGTTAACCTGAATTTTACTTTTCTTCAAGTAAACTACAAGAAGAACTGTATTGTGTATTCGTGCTGAGTTATTCCATTAATCACATTGCTAGGTGTGCCAGAGGGACTGGGACAGTTCATTGGGGTTGAAAGGCGGAGTAACGGACTGAACAAACAAAAGCAGCTCCCTCAGGGGTTTGTTACATAGAGAAAATGTTATATTCCCTAAACTACTCCTCACTGGGCATAGAGGTCAATAACAACCAATGAGCAGAGAGCAGGGGACGGAGTGGAGACACAGAGTGCGACTTGGAGTCGAGCATGTACAAGTACCCCCATAGCAAACAGCTTGCTATGGGGGCACTTGGCAGGGGGAGGAGCCATAGAGGACCTATGTGTAAACTTGTCAAAAGTATTGGGACGCCTGCCTTTAGTCACATAAGATGTAATGGCATCCCAGTCTTAGTCCATAGGGCTCAATATTGAGTTGGCCCACCCGTTGCAGCTATAAAAGCTTCAACTCTTCTAGGAAGGCTGTCCACAAGGTTTAGGAGTGTGTCTATGGGAATGTTTGACCATTCTTCCAGAAGTGCATTTGTGAGTCTCCACACAAAGTTGTTCTATTGGGTTGAGGTCAGGTCTCTGTACAGGCCAGTCAAGTTCCTCCACCCCAAACTCGCTAATCCATGTCTTTATGGACTTTGCTTTGCGCACCAGTGTGCAGTCATGTTGGAACAGTAAGAGGCCATCCCCAAACTGTTCCCACAAAGATGGGAGCATTAAATTGTCGAAAATGTCTTGGTATGCTGACATCTTAAGAGTTCCCTTCAATGGAACTAAGGGGCAAAGCTCAACCCCTAAAAAAATAACGCCACACCATAATCCCCCCTCCACCAAATGATTTGGACCAGTGCACAAAGCACAAGACATGAATGAGCAAGGTTGGGGTGGAGGAACTTGACAAAGACAACCTCTGGATATGAAGCTGAGCATGTGCAACTTCTTTGGTCGACCATGGTGAGGCCTGTTCTGAGTGGAACCTTAGTTCCAGTGAAGGGAACTCTTATGGTGCCAGCATACCAAGACATTTTGGACAATTTATACTCCCAACTTTGTGGGAACAGTTTGGGGATGTCTTCCATTTCAACATGACTGCGCAACAGTGCACAAATCAAAAGTCCATAAAGACATGGATGAGTGAGTTTGGGGTGGTGGAACTTGACTGACCTGCCCTGACTGACCTCAACCCTGATTGAACACTTTTGGGATGAAATAAAGTGAAGACTGCGAGCCAGGCCGTCTTGTACAACATCAGTGCCTGATCTCACAAATGCACTTCTGGAAGAATGGTCAAACATTCCTACAGACACACTCCTAAACCTTGTGGACAACCTTCCCAGAAGAGTACACACTGTTATAGCTGCAAATGGTGGGCCAACTCAATATTGAACCCTATGGACTAAGAGTGGGATGCCATTAAAGGCAGGCGCCCCAATAGTTTTGACAATATAGTATATGTGTCTAGCCACACTCAGGTGTTTTAGAAGAGGTGTGTGTACAATCTGAAAAAACCCCACCGAAGGCATGTTCAGGAGAGGAACTGAAGAGCAGAAAAAGTGCTTGATGTGCCTAAACACATCTAAACGCATTTAGGCACCTGTGAGTGTTAATTTCAATAACCAGAACAAATTAATATTTTTGCAAATGGAATGCATTAATGCTCAAACGCTTGACGCATCTTAACGCACCTATAACATATGTCTTTTACTGTTTTTTTAAAGCTTTTTCTTGCCAGGAGTTCTGATGTTCAGAGGGCCTGAAACAGATGCTCTTTGTGCATGAGACCCTTAGACCCCTTTCACACTGAGAGGCTGGAAAAGTGCGTGAGAAGTGCATGAAAAGAGCCTCTCAAGCCACCCTAGTGTAAAAGGCCGAGTGCTTTCACATCGGGGCGCTGCGCTTCCAGGACAGGAAAAAAAGTCCTGCAAGCAGCCTCTTTGGGGCAGTTTGGGGCAAAGCGGTGCATTCACTGGTCCCAAACTGCTCTGCCCATTGAAAAGAGATTTGGCAATGCCGCAAAACGGACACTTTTAATCCCTTGTTAACATCTTCTTTGGGGTTAAAAGCCCCCTGCTCCCGCCCGCAAATCGGCTCTGCAGCGCCGTGACCGTGGGGTGGTCTGGGTGTGAAAGGGCTCCAAAGTGTACCAATTAATTATCTCCATTTGAACACGAGAGGCAATTAAAACAAGCACATGTGCGATATTAGCCACGCAATCGACGATTAGGTCATGCTCAAAATCCATCACATCACAAGCAATTTATTAAGTTCCCTGACTTCAAAGGAAGGAATAATTGCACCGAGCCTCAATATTTCTCCAAGGAAAGTCTTTTTTTCAAAAGGAGACTTTTGTACAAGCATGGTCATTAAAAACGTGCCAACCATTTTTTTCTTTGTATTAGGATGGCTTCACGCTTGTGCCTCTGCATTTTCTGCAGGTTTTTTGATGCATTTTGATGTTTTTTCATGTTACTTTTTACGTGTTTTTGTACTTTTTTCCCCCAACCATGGCACCAGGGCTGGGACACGGGGTGGGCAGGATGGGTGGCTGCCCTGGGCACTGTGGTATCATGTGAGTGGGGGGGGCACAAGGAGATTGGGGGGAGGGAATTTGTGTTGGAATGGGGAATTTGGGGGCAGCAGGGGATAAGTATAGTTTTTGGGGGGTTCCAGAAGGAGATGGGGGAGGGAGGGAATTTTTACTGGGGGGGGGGATGGGGGAGAAGAAGATTTGTGCATGGAGGGAGGATTGAGGGGGAATTTGTTTTGGGGGGAGATCTGTACTAGGAGGGGTTAATTTTTTGGGGTGGGCATTTGAGCTGGGGGATTTGGGGTATGGGGGGGGGCAAAGATTTGTGCTGGGAGGGGGCGGCTTTGTACCAAGAGGAGGGGTAAGCATGCAGATTAGTGCTCAGTGTTTTTGTTGTGGGGATTTTTGCTGACACAGAATGCCCATACATCTTGCATGTTTGGCCTGGGCTCTAGATGACCTTGTCCCAGCACTGCATGGCACTTCCTGCACTGCATTTGCATGTTCTCCCTGTGCCTGTGTGGTACTCCAGGTACACCGGTTTCCACCCACACTCCAAAGACATGCTGGTAGGGTAATTGGCTCCTGTCTAAATTGGCCCTAGTATGTAAAAGTATAAATGTGAGTTAGGGACCTTAGATTGTAGGCTCCTTGAGGGAGGGGACTGATGTGACTGTACAATATAAATGTGAAGTGCTGCATAAATTTATGGTGCTATAATCAATAAATAAATAATTACATTGGGGCCAAAAAAGCACAACAAAAGAAGCACCGGCACCTCTTTCCAAGTTTCTCAGAAGCGTATTCCATAGGCATAAAAGGGTTTCACAGAAAATAATGAGATTGCACTTGCTGCACATTTTCACGTGATGGCCAACGCACGACAAATCGCACAAGGCCACATGTTGTAAGTCACATTGTCCTTTTAAAAATGTAAAATACTTTGGTCAATGGCAGTCAACTACTATAAACTGCAGAATCACATAGAAAGAAAAATCAATATATACATGGCAAATGGACTTTCAAAGCACCCACTCAAAAAATATGTAAAAAATGTATTATTTTATTTATATTCAAATGTAAATAAAATAATCTGTTTTTACAAATTTTGTGGTGCTTAAAACATCTGTTTTTTTCATGTATATATTGATTTTTCTTCCTATATGATTCTTCAAAATAGAATGTGGCACCTGTTTGATATAAGCCCCAACAAAACCCCCCATTGTATCACTACACATGATGATATATTTTCTACAGAAGTAAATAGGATGCATGACCCTTGAAAAACTTGAAAATTATTATTATTATATTATATTAAATAATATAATATTATATAAAATATTATTTAAAAAAAATATTTTATATAATATTATTTGGATATATTATTTTATATTTTATTATTATAAATTATGCTATTTTTTTCCAAGGGGGTGAGCCTGACCCAGCTGTACTGCTTACCTCACCGGAGGTTAAGAACCTGGCAGTGGTGTCTCCGGAGTGCCTAAACCACAAAACTGCCTTCAAATAAATTACACATTTTTAGCAGGAGGAAACCTCAGATAAATACATATTTCAACTTCATAAAAAGCTTCTTGCTCGGAGCGGAGTTCTAACCTTTCTTGTGCGCAGACGCCTCTTCCAATCACATTCCTGAAAACATCATGATGCTTTCATCGCTGTATAATCTTTATAGTTTACAGCAATTATTCTCCTGAAAAACCAAAGAAATGAATTCATGCATAAACCCTGAAAGGCTGCCAAATAAAAGCTATTAATATAAACGGCACAATTAAATGTTCATTTTAAATCTGCGCACACCAGCGAGGGGAGATGACAATGTTCCAATCAATATATGCGGCAATACTACATATTGCTAATGAAAAGACAGCTTTTCCAATTAAAGTCTATAAGCCATTTCATGAACAGGAAAGGTCATTAAGTCCAAAGTGACTGTCTTGTTTTCTTGGCCTATTTTTCTTTAGAGCAGAGCTATTTTTCATCTTCAATAATGCAATTTTTCCCATTAAAAATATAAGTAGATTTGCTCAATATCACACAGAGGACGGCATTCATTAAAGATTAATGGTCAGGCTGCCACCCTTGGAAGCAGCGACTGGAAAATGCTTCCACTGACACAATTCCTGCTGGACTTGTTGCGTGAAACACTGAAAGCTCAAGAAAAAATTGAAGAACTGGCTGGGACAGAATGACAGAATGAGGAAAAAATCAGTTGCGCTAAACCATAAGTGAATAAAAATTAAAGTGAATAAGAAAATGAATTGATATAAATAATGTCCATAAAGTCCAATGGGCAAAAAATTGTAGTGAAAGTTCACATCAAGTGAGTGAATTGTTGAATGAAAATGTTAAATTCCATACACAACGTGACTAGCAAACATAGATCCTCCACCAGTGAAATGGATAAATACAGGGAGTGCAGAATTATTAGGCAAGTTGTATTTTTGAGGATTAATTTTATTATTGAACAACAACCATGTTCTCAATGAACCCAAAAAACTCATTAATATCAAAGCTGAATATTTTTGGAAGTAGTTTTTAGTTTGTTTTTAGTTTTAGCTATTTTAGGGGGATATCTGTGTGTGCAGGTGACTATTACTGTGCATAATTATTAGGCAACTTAACAAAAAAAATATATATACCCATTTCAATTATTTATTTTTACCAGTGAAACCAATATAACATCTCAACATACACAAATATACATTTCTGACATTCAAAAACAAAACAAAAACAAATCAGTGACCAATATAGCCACCTTTCTTTGCAAGGACACTCAAAAGCCTGCCATCCATGGATTCTGTCAGTGTTTTGATCTGTTCACCATCAACATTGCGTGCAGCAGCAACCACAGCCTCCCAGACACTGTTCAGAGAGGTGTACTGTTTTCCCTCCTTGTAAATCTCACATTTGATGATGGACCACAGGTTCTCAATGGGGTTCAGATCAGGTGAACAAGGAGGCCATGTCATTAGTTTTTCTTCTTTTATACCCTTTCTTGCCAGCCACGCTGTGGAGTACTTGGACGCGTGTGGTGGAGCATTGTCCTGCATGAAAATCATGTTTTTCTTGAAGGATGCAGACTTCTTCCTGTACCACTGCTTGAAGAAGGTGTCTTCCAGAAACTGGCAGTAGGACTGGGAGTTGAGCTTGACTCCATCCTCAACCCGAAAAGGCCCCACAAGCTCATCTTTGATGATACCAGCCCAAACCAGTACTCCACCTCCACCTTGCTGGCGTCTGAGTCGGACTGGAGCTCTCTGCCCTTTACCAATCCAGCCACGGGCCCATCCATCTGGCCCATCAAGACTCACTCTCATTTCATCAGTCCATAAAACCTTAGAAAAATCAGTCTTGAGATATTTCTTGGCCCAGTCTTGACGTTTCAGCTTGTGTGTCTTGTTCAGTGGTGGTCGTCTTTCAGCCTTTCTTACCTTGGCCACGTCTCTGAGTATTGCACACCTTGTGCTTTTGGGCACTCCAGTGATGTTGCAGCTCTGAAATATGGCCAAACTGGTGGCAAGTGGCATCTTGGCAGCTGCACGCTTGACTTTTCTCAGTTCATGGGCAGTTATTTTGCGCCTTGGTTTTTCCACACGCTTCTTGCGACCCTGTTGACTATTTTGAATGAAACGCTTGATTGTTCGATGATCACGCTTCAGAAGCTTTGCAATTTTAAGAGTGCTGCATCCCTCTGCAAGATATCTCACTATTTTTGACTTTTCTGAGCCTGTCAAGTCCTTCTTTTGACCCATTTTGCCAAAGGAAAGGAAGTTGACTAATAATTATGCACACCTGATATAGGGTGTTGATGTCATTAGACCACACCCCTTCTCATTACAGAGATGCACATCACTTAATATGCTTAATTGGTAGTAGGCTTTTGAGCCTATACAGCTTGGAGTAAGACAACATGCATAAAGAGGATGATGTGGTCAAAATACTCATTTGCCTAATAATTCTGCACTCCCTGTATATGATTATGCGCTTACCAGAAGGGCAAGCAAACGGGGCTTGCAGCTGGAACCCCCAGCTAGGGTCTTTATCAGGAACTGCCACTGACACTCTAGATGGTGATCCTCCAATTGTGTGGATAAGATGAAAATCCAAGGTACATGAAAGAAATATCATATAGTGATGTACCGCAAATAAATCGAATTGTAGTAGCACACCAAGGAAAAGCCACCACCGATAGGTATCACCAAATAAGGGGGACTCTTACCAGACACATAAAAACAAAACGCTTGTGGCCAAACCCAGCCAGGGCCTTTAAAGAGATTGCCTCCAATTCACCAGCCAGAGCATCGGAAACTCTTACAAGCAGCCACAGCGATGTATATCACCAAAAGAAAAATAAATCCACATAGTGATGTACCGTAGATAATAAAAAATTTAATAAAACGATTGCACTTACATGAAAACAGTCAATTTCAGCATAAAAAATCGAGCCGGCCGGCTACTACGAACGCCCGTCCTCCGGGACCAAGACGCAGCACGTCAAAGCGTCTCCTCCTCCCTGACATAATGGTGCACGTTTTAGGCGTCTTGTTGGAGGCTAAAGAGGTTAAAAATGTGGTTTACTAGTGTAGGGAGAGAATAAGGCTTCTACTAGAAGAGGGCTCTTCTTATGCTTGCCATGCATAGCTCATTTTCTCTTGTATAGCCCGAAAAACAGGTGATTGCTTTGCCGGTGACTTGTCGGTATGGTTCCTCTATCAATCCTTGCCGACGGAAATCTCCGAACCTCGGCCGGCATCTAGGCTCATTCCTTAACATCCATGTGGATTGGAGGATGTTAAAAAAAGAGCCAGGAGGCCGAGCGAGCGTAGCGAACCCAACCCCCAAAATTCTACATTTCTATGGTCTAGAGAAGGGATGCTATCATCAAAACAGCGTGGGCTCAGGGCGCAGAGTATGCCAACCGAGCCTACCCAGGTGTGTTACGGTAGTAAATGAATATTCACTATCGTAACACTGATCCTCTTCCCGGCCAATCAGAAAGCGGGTCTTGAGAACCGCCACTCAATTGGCTGAAAGGATAGGCGATCCTATTGGATGCCTAAGAGGAGGGGAGGAGACACACGGCCCTGTGATAGAGGAAAGGACACGGGAGCCGATGCCCGCTATGCGCTACCCAATGCCCACCACCTGCTACCTAAATGGGGTAAGTGCTGGACCGACCGCAAACAGCAAGGGAGGGTCGAGGTGCCACCGGGGGGTGTTTGCCCCCCCCAAAAAAGCACTAGCCGCCAATGTAAAACACCAAGTCTGGTTCCTCTCTAAACTCGTCAGCTGTGTGTCACTTTTCTATAATCAGCAGTCAGATTACATTCAGCTCTGTGCTCCAGCTCTGTGATGTGTGTGACGTCAGATCACCACCCCCTGCTTTCTGCTGCTGAGAAATGCTGTGTACAATGTGTTTTAGACTGCTACAGAGAAAAGAGGGTAGCAGATAAACAGATACAACTTGTCAGAGGCTTTTTTCATCTCTGTGTATCAGCTGGGGCTATTAACTTTACTGGGAGGGTTTACAACCTCTTAAAATCAAATAGTTTGTTGCCCAGCTTCCTTCAATGTCAAAAAATTTGATCTTTTTTATATATCCTGCTATCATCACAACAGTTGATCCCAGAGACAAGGTGTACCAGATTGTGCACGCTCCAGTTTTAGTAAATCAACCCCACTGATTTCATCTGAGGGAGTTCTATTTTAAATGTCCGATTTTTACTTGATTGTGGGCCTTTTGAATACCCTGCACAGCAGTAGCCAGTCAGGGTGAATGTGGGATTTTATTAGGGTCATATATCAGGAGAGAGAAGAGTGATGACTCAATCAGTATGCTGCTGCTTCTTCATTGTACAATCACAGTCTGGGGACAGGGAGGTGTCAAAGGCCGTAATGGTAAACTGCAGCAGAGAAATAGTCAGGTCACTGACCTGACTTTAGTGTCTGGCAGGGATATGTAAGACTCAGGACAACATTAAAAACCTCTATCTGCTAAAACAGCTCCCACATATGCCACCTAAGTATGTATTTAGTTGTTTGCCTGGAGTTCAACTTTAATAAACGATGTGGCTAAGATTCATCCAGAAAGAAAATATGATCCGTGTCTTCATTTCTGTGCTCCCACTCGCTTTCCACCTTGCTTGTTAAGATGTCATTTGCTTGTGAATATTGTGTGTGCTATTGAGGGCTTTGTTTTGTCAAGCAGCCTCAGCTAGAAATCTTCTTCAAGTAATTAACAAGCAGAATATTCTGTCTATGGGAAGATGTCTTTTTTATCAGCTGTTTAGATATATACATATACAGGCATACCTCACTTTTAAGTACACAGTGGGGTTTATTTACTAAAGCTGGAAAACGCAAAATCAGGCTCACTTCTGCATAGAAACCAATGAGCTTTCGGGTTTTATTATCAGGCTTAACCACTTGCCGCCCGCCTTATGCAAAGAGACGTCGGAAAAGTTTCAATATCCTGAGTGGACGTCATATGTCGTCCTCGGGATATTGAGCCGCTGCGTGCCCCCAGGGGTGCGCATCGCGGCGATCGTTGTTGCAGGGTGTCAGTCTGACCCCCTGCAACACCGATCTAGGTAAAGAGTCTCCACGTGATCAGCCGTGTCCAATCACGGCTGATCACGATGTAAACAGGAAAAGCCGGTAATCGGCTTTTCCTCACTCGTGTCTGTCAGACGCGAGTAGAGAAGAGCCGATCGGCTGCTCCTCTGACAGGGGGGGTTTGTGCTGAACGATTATCAGCACAGCCCCCCCCCCCCCGAGGATGCCCACACTGGATCACCAGGGATGCCACTAGACCACCAGGGATGCCCACCACAGGTATGCCACCAGGGATGAAAATTTACAAATAATGGATGCCAATCAGTGCCCACAATGGATGCCAATCAATGCCCACAATGGGCATCACTTATTGGCAGGCATTGTTTGGCACTGATTGGCATCCATTAGTACAACACATACATTAGTGCCACCTATCAGTGCCCATCTATGCCCATCTGTGCCGCCTGTCAGTGCCCATCCATGCCGCCTATCAGTGCCCATGCATGCCGCCTATCCGTGCCCATCCATGCCGCCTATCTGTGCCCATATGTGTCACCTATCCGTGCCCATCCATGCCGCCTATCCATGCCCATCCATGCCGCCTATCCGTGCCAATCAGTGCCACCTATCAGTGCCGCATATTAGTGCCCATCAATGCCACCACATCAGTGCCACCTCATCGGTGCCCATCAGTGCCGCCTTATCAGTGCCCGTCAGTGCAGTACCATCAGTGCCCATCCGTGAAGGAGAAAACATACTTAATTACAATGTCTTATAACTGAAATAAAAAATACCACCAAAAGAAAGCTCTATTTGTGGGAACAAAATGATAAAAATTTAGTTTGGGTACAGTGTAGCATGACCGCGCAATTGTCATTCAAAGTGCAACAGCACTGAAAGCTAAAAATTGGTCTGGGCGGGAAGGTGTATAAGTGCCCTGTATGGAAGTGGTTAATTGAACAAGCTGAGTGTTAAAAGCTCATTGGTTTCTATGCAGAAGTGAGCCTGATTTTGCGCTTTCCAGCTTTAGTAAATAAAACCCATTGTGTACTTAAAAGTGGGGTATGCCTGTATATGTATACTCTTTCTTTAGCCGCTGGTCCATATGGACCTTTAGTTATGGAGCTAGAGGAATCAAATAATGGACTACAAGTGCAGTGACGTCACTTGTGCTCTACTGAGGTGGCGAATGGGACTCATAGGGGTTGATTTACTAAAGGAAAAAATACTGTGCATACCTCCCAACTTTTTGAGATGGGAATGAGGGACACCTATCATCAAAAGTATGCAGGCATAGGACACACCCCTTACCACGCCCCCTTAAAGGAGAATTGTACAAAAAACAAGATTGGTTAAACCCACAAGTGCTTTTTTTTACCACTTTTATTCCTTTATATTGGCTTTTGGAATTTACAAATGCAGCAATTTAGAAATTGGATGAAAGGTTTAGCACTGGAAAACTTTTTGATAGATAAAACGTGCATTTTATATACAACTATATAAATCAGACCAAAATGAGGGACAAATGAGGAGGAAAGAGGGACATTGCTCCAAATCAGGGACAGTTGGAAGCTATGACTGTGCACTTTGCAAAGTGCAGTTGCTCCAGAGCTTTGTAAATGAGGAAATGTTTCACTTTACAAAGAATACCCAATCACATGCAAGGAAAATAAAAAAAGCAGTATTTTTGCATGCACATGATTGGATGATGGAAGTCAGCAGAGCTTCTGCTCATTTACTAAGATCTGGAGCAACTGCACTTGCACTTGCAAAGTGCACAGCCTATGTGCTTTTAGTAAATCAACACCACAATCTTTAATTCCGATATCCATGTGAATAGATTTGTGAAAGGGTGATGGGGCTTTGTCGACAGAGCCACACACAGATGTTACAAATGCAGATATCAACAGAAGTCTGCGGGGAGATGCACCTTGCAATTCAGGTAGCAGGGAGAAACAGTTTGAGGGGGGGTTGCAGAATGGCACCATGGGGGTAATTTACGAAAGGCAAATCCCCTTTTCACTACAAGTGCAAACTACGGTCCGGATCCTCGACATACGCCGCATAAGTGTAAATATGCGCCGTTGTATCTGTGCGCCGTGCCCACAAAACTAGATACGCCTGAAAATAGGCCTCATCCGACCGACGTAACTTTCCTACGCCATCGTATCGTGGGCGCATATTTACGCTGGGCGCATTTGCCGCTCCCATTGATTTTCTATGCACATATGCAAATGAGGGAGATACGCCGATTCATGAACGTACTTGCGCCCGGCGCATTATATACGCGCTTTGCGTAAGTCGTACGTCCGGCGTAAAGTTAAGCCCCATATATGAAGTACAAGTCATGCTAAGGTATGGACCAGGAAACACAGCCGTCGTATTTTACGTAGTTTACGTAGTACGTGAATAGGGCTGGGCGTAGGTTACATTGACGTCGTAGGCAGTGATCCGTCGTATCTTAGGGAGTAATTCCGACGTGATTCTGAGCATGCACACAGGGATACGTCCACGGGACGGCGCAATGCGCCGTTCGTTTTAAGTACTTGTCTGGCGCTCGGTCCATCATTTGCATGGGGTCATGCCTCATTAGCATGGCTCACGCCCACTTCCATCTACGACGGCTTACGCCGAGGGAACCCAGCGCAGTTTGGGAGGCAAGTGCTTTGAGAATTCGGTGCTTGCCTCTCTGCGCTACGTCGGCGTAGCGTATATTGGATGCGCTACGCCGGCATAAAGATGCGCCAATGTATGTGAATCCGGGCCTACAAGTGCAAAGTGCACTTGGAAGTGCAGTCGCTGTAAATCTAAGGCCCCATACACATGACCGAGTTTCTCGGCAGAATTCAGCCAGAAACTCGATCGGAGCCGTATTCTGCCGAGAAACCCAGTCGTGTGTACACTTTTGGCCGAGGAAGCCGACGAGGAACTCGTCGAGCCAAATAGAGAACATGTTCTCTATTTCCTCGTTAGTCAACGGGGAAACTTGGCTCGCCGAGGCCCTCGGCATCTTCATAAGGAACTCGACGAGCAAAACGCTGTGTTTTGCCCGTCGAGTTCCTCGGACGTGTGTACGGGGCCTAAGGGGTAGATCTGAAATGAGGGGAAGCACTGCTGATTTTATTATCCAATCATGTACAAGCTAAAATGCTTGTTTATAGTGCACTTTGCACTTGTAGTGAAAAGTGGATTTGCCTTTCGTAAATAACCCCCCATGTTTCATGTTGTACCATAGATATGGGATTAGCACAAAATAATGTTAGCAAGATGGACTATGACTTTTACATTAGTTCTGCTTTAACAAGGCAACATCTAATTTAAAACACACGTGTTACACCAACTCAGGTCAGACTTACTCTACAAGAATGCGGAGATTTAGTTGGCTGCGGTTGGTTGCAATAAATTGTTCTTTCAACCTTGTTATCAGCTGTGCCCTTTGATGGTAGAACATATCTGTTCCAGTCACTTCTTCAGCATGTTACATTAGAACAGACTACATTCCAGGAAGCCTATTTTAATTGGTTTCTGCAGATCCAGAGAACGCAAGTCTTTGTAAAGCTGAGATCCCCAGTATTTAGCAATTTCAAAGTCCATTACAAAAACAAACAACACGTCAGAAATGTGGAACGGAGCGCGGTAAATTACCCTTTTCTGTTGTGCGTTAAATACAAGGAAGCTGAGAAAGTAATTCAGTATATTTCCCCTTCTTTGTTAGGGAAAATAGTGCCAATCAATCCATTGTGGCTCCGACACCTTCTATAATGTCCTCAAATCTCCTTTATACTTAGGTTCAGAAAACATTTGTCAGATCTCAAACCATTCTATGGCTAAAAGTCCTACTGGAAGCACAAATTCTTTTTATTATTTATAAAATTTCTGACGCCTTCCGGGTTTGCTATTGTTTGAGAAACTGGCCTTTCGTATATTAGACCATTCTGCCGAAACAGATTGTACATAATGTGTCGGATTTAGTGGTAATATATTTAATCTGTCACAGTGGTTGTTCTTTGTTAAACGCTACTATTAAAGGATCATAATTACATAAAATATAAATTACCTTTCAATGGATGAATTGCTCATAGCATTCATATTACAGTAAAGCCTTCTTAAAATGTATTTACATCAGATTCCATCACACACCCTAACATGAACTGAGCCATGCAAATAATTCCCTTTTGTCCCGTTGGGTAACTACATCAGGAATCACTTATGTACAACACATACTGTATATACAGCCTGATTTATTTATCCATTTATTCTAATCTGTATAAACCTAATTTATGCTTCTTGGTCATTGTGATAGGGGTCACTTTGGGTGGGGGGTTTGTGCAACTCAGCTTACCTTGGAGAGCTCTGGAAACTCTGTGTCCAGCTTCCCCAGACCCTGTTATGTGTACATCACCCTGTGTCTCTAATAGGGTTACAGGGTGAATGAGAACCCCACTGTGCTAGTCAGACTCAATATTGTATAGTATATATGTATATATTGTGTGTTGTCTCATGCTGTTGTGTACTATTTGCTGTGATCGTTTGGGGTGTGACTGTATTCTATTGTTCTATTGTGGCTGTCTGCCTCAACTATTATGGGATGTGTAAGTGTGTTTGCTGTGAGGAAAGAGGGAGGGGGACTCCTCCAGCAGCCCCCCTGCTGATAAGACTGATGAGAAGTTTGAACACATCTGACCTGTGTGTCTATTGTCATTGGACAGTTTAACCCAACCTGTGTTTCAAGGTTGTGGGGGGAAGAGTCTCTGAGTTATTTTATAGAAAAAGGGTGGAATAAAGGTGGGACTTTGTGTGAGGCAATGAGGGGTAGATTCATGTGCCTCCATCCCTAATGTATTTGAACAAGGGGGGGGGGAGATTGGTGGGACTTTATATGAAGCACACTGCTAAAAATTAAAAATGTGTTTATGTTTATTGACTCCTGATACATAATTGTATACTGGTAATGACTGTAATAATAATAGCATTTTATAACAAATTAATGGTTGATGTGTATACACATATATTCCAGCATAGATAAGGTTAGTAAATAAAAACATATAACCATATATTGCCATAGCCACAGTAAACAGTTGAATCTCAGACATAGTTTTGCAACGTGATAGCATGTAACAGTCGTTGAGTAGCTCTACGCGTTTCATGGGTTTTCCCAATCATCAGGAGCTGTAAAAAGGATCTAAAATAAAACATAATAATGAGAATAAGTGCCATATACCTTCATGGATGGGACAAGGGGGAATGGTTAAAAGACGGGGAATGAAACATTTCCCAAACACTCTTATCCGAGGGTAATATAATGATATATATAATAATATTGACGGCTGGAGAAGCCATGGATATACCATCCCCCCCCCCCGGAGCTGAGGCTACATAGTCCAAGGCCACGCTGGCTGACCAAACATAATGTGACGACATATCAATGGGTGTGAGACCCACGGGGCAGGATACATAGTATTTGAAAATACTGTATAAGATTCCCAGACAGTTTCTGTGGAGAAGACAATGTATATATAAATGATACAGCCTGCAACGTGGGCGGAGAAATAGACTATAGATCAAAGGGCATAGAAAAATGTGTAAGCCTGTGACAGAGTGACACTGCTGTGTAGGAGAGAACCTAAACCTCACCAGGAATAGTGATATAGACAGTGCCAGAGAGAGCCCAGTCAAGGAGGGCAGAAAATGAGTTAATACCTTGGAACCTTGGAAAGGAAATAACTAGACCTCGTGCAACCTGCACGCTGTGTAGAGGTAAAAGTGGGAGAGTGTTCCATCAGTGAAAGATGTTGGTCACGCCAGCAAACCGAGGGTATCCACCAACGTCTGAGTTATTTTAGGTGTTGTGCCCATGTGTGAAAATAAATCAGTTTTGTTGTTTGCCACTATACACTGTGTTACGGCTGGTGACTGGGTGGGCTAAAGAGTCTTGGATAGTGCTGGTTCTGGACAGAGGAAGCATTGACGGCGGACATAGTCCTGGGTTCGTCACAGTCATCATTAGTGCAGTGTATGGAAACCGTGACTGCTTGAGGCCCAATTAGCAAGTAAAACCAAGATGGTTATGGTATTGAGGAACTAAAAGACCAAAAAGTCTCCACCAAACACTTAGAAGCTCAGTAGAGCCTTCTTATAACAGAAGGTATTCACATGTCTTATTCCATCACATACATATCTAAAAAATAAGAGGATTTTTCCTCTATTCGGGATATGAGTAGCCATGCAAATTCATTCTTTTTGCCCCACTGACTAACTGTGCATCCAGAACCACTGGTTAAATACACTGATCTCTCCAGCCATATTCATGTTTTAGCTATGAGTGAAATGGGCAAGAGTTAAATTGCTGTCCAGTTTGTTCTGTCTTTGAACCCCCCTACCTCATTAGGAAGGGTTTGCCCTACTTTCTGTCCCAGTGATGCCCATACAAGAAATTGGGATATAGTTGTCAGAGTAATTAAAACACTGTCAGAAATTGTAACCTTCCTCACCCTGCTAAAAATGTGTTTTTATCCCGGCTGGAGAGATTAATTGGCAGGAGCATTGGCAAGTGCTGAACATTAAATTTTTGCCAAAAATGGCTGCTTTTTACTGTGAATGAATGCTACATACCTATTCACTTCTATAGCAAAGCCTCACACATGGCAGCATAAAGGGGCTGCTCAGAGTATGTCTTTATCGAGAGACTAACTGCGGCCACAGCCCACACGAGCAAAAAGCTATGTGGCTTAGGATGGATCTGTACAGTGGGTTGTACAAGGGTATAGTAGTTTAAAGTCCAAAGTATTCTAATATTCACAGCTTGGCAAAGCCCATTGAGTCAATTTTTGCCAAGACATAAGTGTTGTCGCCTTGTTATATGAGCTTCACCTGTGACTAATAATTGATCAATTGGGTCTCAGGTGTATATAAAAGGAACACCAGTACACTAGACCTTCTCAACTGCAACTAGACCTCTGCAAACATACCAAAGATTCACCCGGAGACTAAAGTGTTGATTATCAAGAGGCTGAAGACCAGATCCACTGCTGATGTGGCAGACACCTTCAATGTGTCTCAGCGTCAAGTTAAGAGGATAAAGGCCAGGTCAGGCCGACCCCACAAGACAACTGCTCGAGAGGACCATTTGTTGGCTCGAAAATCCAAGGCCAGCCCATTTCCACTGCAGCAGAGCTCCACAAGACCTGGTCACCTGAAGTCCCTGTGTCAACCAGAACAGTTTGTCGTATTCTGTCTCCAAATGGCCTCCATGGTCCAATCAGTGCCCATAAGCCAGCACTAAACCAAAGACAATTGAAAAACCGTGTGGCATTTGCCAAGGGCCACAGTTTTCTAAATGGATGGACTCTGGAAAAGTGGCAGAAGGTGGATTTTTCAGATGAATCTTCTGTTGAATTACACCACAGTCGCCGCAAATATTGCAGGAGACCTACTGGAACCCGCATAGAGCCGAGATTTACCCAGAAAACAGTGAAGTTTGGTGGAGGCAAAATCATGGTCTGGGGTTACATCCAGTATGGGGGTGTGCGAGGGATCTGCAGGGTGGAAGGCAATATCAATAGTCTAAAATACCAAGAAATCTTAGCTACCTCTTATATTCTCAACCATAAAAAAGGCCAAATTTCGCAGCAGGGTGGTGCTCCATCGCATCCTTTCATCTCCACATCAAAGTTCCTTAAGGCAAAGAAGATCAAGATGCTCCAGGATTGGCCAGCCTAGTCACCAGACATGAACGTCATTGAGCATATGTGGTGTAGGATGAAAGAGGAAGCATGGAAGACAAAACCAAAGAATATTGATGAACTCTGGGAGGCATGCAAGACTGTTTTCTTTGCTATTCCTGATGACTTTATCAATAAATTGTATGAATCCTTGCCAAACCACATGGATGCTGTCCTTCAAGCTCATGGAAATCATACAAGATATTAAGTTTGGATCTCACAGCACCACTACTTAATTTGCTGACATATTTTTGGATTTTCAGTAAAGTTGTTAAATTCCTGTATAGGCGACAAAACTTTTGTCTTGCCAAAATTTGACCTTTCTGTCTTAAATTAAATTATAAATCTTTTTTCAGTGAAACTAATTTATTTCAGTGCATTAAACATCATTTGGGAGGGCTTTAGCTTTTCATATGAGCTATTTCTAACACCAAATGATTAATTAAAAGTAAGGTTAATAGCAGGAGTTTCTACAAAATAGAGAAGCGACAAAACTTTTGTCAGGGAATGTAGTATATTTAGTAACATCTTGTAGATTTGTAGAATGAGAGTCTCCAACCTGCTTTTTCAGTCTGACCCCTTGGACCTTTGAGTACCACCACCACCTGAATCCCAGATCTTGAAGATTGGTCCTCAATCCAAGTGTTCCGAGTCTCGTTTGTGAGTTTGTGAGTTTTTCTGGGCAATCTTTCCTCCAACCTAGCACTTATAGTTTTTCAAAGTATGTTTAATCAATGCCTTTGATAAATCCACCTTGTCTGCATGCTACTTCTTAATTTTCTGTCAACTCAGTGTGTAATTTTTCATCTAGACTCAGAAGTATGCCACAGAACTTCAGTTTGTCTCAGCGTCTCCTCTGGTTTCATCTCACACCAACACCTCCCCACTAAATGACTAAACAAGCCCACATCTAAATAGTCAAGCAGCTGAGCCAGAAGAGTGCAGCACTGTCACGCTAAGGAGATGTTATTAATATTCAAGGCTTGATCGCAAATTCCATCTCTTAAGAAGTGAGAAAAAATCAGCATGACATCTATCACTCAATTATTCAAAATAAGGCTTGCTTTCATTCATTTTGGCGTCCGCTGTGGTGCGCGGATCAGAAGTTATTTTAAACGCAGGTTAAAACTCACCTAAGCCATCACATGATGTCTTCAGCCGTGAATATAAAACAGAAGAGAAGAAGACTTGTTCTGGCAAGGAGGAGGAAGAAAAAAATACCTAAGAAATTACGATTTGTGACTTCAAACATATTTTGCTCAAGGCTGAAAATTAAAGAATCCTTTCTGAAGAACTTACAAGCTCGTCACTTTCACATAAAACAATTGAATTCCTTTGAAAGAAACCATAAAGGAAAGACGGCACATAAAAGAGGTGCTTGTCCATCATAGGAATAGCGGTTCAGATATATGCACCTGGTTTCAATAAAAACTCGCAAAAAAGGTGGAAAAATAATGATTTATAACTAACCGTATTTACAAAGTAGGGTTGCTTAATCAGAAAAATTGACTTTGCAAAGTGAAGCTGATTTTTTTGTATTATTATTAATTCCCCATATTATTGGTTAAATAAAGTACAACAGCTTCATTTTTTTTGAGTGGCCATTCCATACTCTTTTAGGCCACTTTTACACTGAAGCGTTTGCGAGGAAAAAAAGTGCCTGAAAAGGTGCCTGTAAACTGCCTCTTCTGCATCCTCAGAGTGAAAGCCCGAGTGCTTTCACACTGGGGCGGTGCGCTTGCAGGAAAAAGTGACGCTAAAGCGACGGTAAAGCACTGCTAAAACTAGCAGCACTTTTCCGCTAAAGTGGCTGCCACTTGAGTGTGAACGTGGCCTTAACCACTTAAGGACCACCGCACGCAGATATACATCTGCAGAATGTCACGGCTGGGCACAAGGGTGTACATGTATGTCCCCTTTAAGAGCCCAGCCATGGGTCGTGCAGCGTGACCCGGTCCTAAGCTCCGTGACCAACCCTGCGGGAACCGCGGACCTGATCGCCGCCGGTGTCCCGCGATCAGGTCACAGAGACGAAGTGTAAACAAACCTCTCCCCATGCTTCCTAGTAAGACTGAGGCCCCGTACACACGACCAGTTTCCTCGGCAGATTTCAGCTTCCGACCGAGTTTCTGGCTGAATTCTGCCGAGAAACCCGGCCGTGTGTACACTTTCGGCCGAGGAAGCCGACGAGGACCTCGGCGAGGAAATAGAGAACATGTTCTCTATTTCCTTGTTGTTCTATGGGAGCTCTCGTCCCGCCGAGCTCCTCGGCGGCTTCAGGGCTGAACTGGCCGAGGAACTCGATGTGTTTGGCACGTCGAGTTCCTCGGCCGTGTGTACGGGGCTTTACACTGATCATCTGTTCCCTGCCATAGGGAACGACCATCAGTGACATCACACGCTAAGCCATGCCCCCCTACAGTAAGAAACACAAATCAGGGCACACTTAAACCCTACAGCGCCACCTACAGGTTAACACCTTCACTGCCAGTGTCATTTTTACAGTAAACAGTGCATTTTTATAGCACTGTTCGCTGTATAAATGACAATGGTCCCAAAATAGTGTCAAAAGTGTCCGATGTGTCATAATGTCACAGTCATGATAAAAATCGCCGATTGCCGCCATTACTAGTAAAAAAAAAAATATTATTAAAAATGCAAAAAAACTATCCCCTATTTGGTAGACGCTATGACTTTTGTGCAAACCAATCAATAAACACTTATTGCGATTTTTTTTTACCAAAAATATGTAGAAGAATACGTATCGGCCTAAACTGAGGAAAAAAAAATTATATATTTTTTGGATATTTATTATAGCAAAAAGTAAAACATATTGAATTTTTTTCAAAATTGGCACTCTTTTTTTGTTTATAGCTTAAAAACTAAAAACCGCAAAGGTGATCAAATACCACCAAAAGAAAGCTCTATTTGTGGGGAAAAAAGGACGCCAATTTTGTTTGTTTGTTTGCCACGTCGCATGACCGCGCAATTGCCCTTGGCGGTATTCCCGAGTCTGGCTCAGGGTAAGATTTCAATACCAAAAGCGGTATCCCCGAGCCAGACTCGGGGCCGCCTCGCAGCATCCACAGGCACAAGTTACTTACCTTGTCCCTGGATCCTGCGATGCATCCCTGCTGTGTGAGCTCAATTCACACAGTGTCCCTGTGTGCCGCCGATCTTCATTCTCTGCGACGTTACGACGCACGGGGGTGGAGAACGGTGCCAAATTCAAAAAAGTAAATAAACACATTATATACAGTATACTGTAATCTTATAGATTACAGTAATGTAAAAAATACACACCCACTTTGTCCCTAGTGGTCTGCCCAGTGTTCTGCATGAACTTTCATAAAATAAAAACTGTTCTTTCTGCCTGGAAACTGTAGATTGTCCATAGCAACCAAAAGTGTCCCTTTATGTCAA
This sequence comes from Rana temporaria, assembly GCF_905171775.1. Taxonomy (NCBI): domain Eukaryota; kingdom Metazoa; phylum Chordata; class Amphibia; order Anura; family Ranidae; genus Rana; species Rana temporaria. Next base: position 51,433,898 of record NC_053490.1, on the reverse strand, counting down.
AAGTGATTTTAGAGCAGCTAGAAAACAGCGATAATAAATTATAATCACTTGCAGAATTGTGCGATAGCGATTTGTGGGGAAATTCATCATAAAAAAATAAAAGTAATGACAACGACAATTCTGCAACTGAGCAAATTTCAGTGTTTTTGATTTGATTACATTATTGAATATTTTTTATTATAATTACATTATTATTTGTTATAATTATTTATAGTTATTTATTATATTATAATTTATGATTTTGTTTTTCAAACTTTATCATACCCGGGATGCCTACTAGACTCTTGTTTGGACAGATTTAAGTGAGTTATTCCTAAGAATTACAGGCCTACAGTATAAAACACCAAATTTTAATGCAAAATAATGGTCCCGCTTTCAGCACCTAAAAAAAGAACGAATCATACCGCCAGGGAGGTTAAAGCGATGCAGTGCCGTATCGCAAAAAGTGGCCAGGTCTTTAAGCTGCATAATGGTCTGGGGGGTTAAGTGGTTCAAGAGAACATTACAATAAAAATGTATGTAAAATATATAGGGGGCACCAGTATGTGACGTATTACCCTTCTGTGGCTTAAGCCTTCTATACTAATCCATAATACAATACATATTCTACAATTCTATCAAAAGTAGGTAAAAAAAAGTTATGATTAAATATAACTAATAAACAAAGTGTCCATAATTATTAAAGTCCATAAAAGTGCAAATCTTCAAAAAGTGCTGTGTTACTTCACACCAATGTGCCCATGTAAATAGATCACTCACCAGACGATGTTGACCTCTTTAACCAAAAAAAAAAAGGGTCAATACAGGCTCTATCTTATTAAATCTTCATGCTCTCCTCACACCACACTGGCTCATCACATTTAGGTAAACGATCCTTCAAAAACATCCTCCAATTGGGGCACAGATATCGAATCTGTCCTCTGATATCTCCAATTTAAAAAGGCCCATCCATCCACTGATGTGTCCCGCCTAAAACCATGTTAATAAGAACTCTGCCGCTCTTTTCGAGTCCAGGAACCGACGTGCATTCCACTGACCAGGAACTTCGGGACCAGATTTTGCAAATCTTTAACCATCACTTAAGGCATATTTTTAACCTATTTTTGATTTGGGGAATATGTATTGTATTTTTGTTTAGTATAGAAATTTAAGCCACAGGAGGGTAATATGTCACATATTAGTGCCCCCTATATATTTTTTATACTGTTCTGGGTGTGAGATCACACATTGTTTTGGGTGGCAGCTGGCTCACAATTTTACTTTACTGGGGCGTGGGAGTAGACACAGTCATCAATTACTGTAAAAATGCAAGGTCCACCTAATTAATCAGGGTCCACTTGCACATAAAGAATAAATGCTTTAAATAAACAAAAAAAAGCAGGCAAAAAAATTATAATTTACTTACCTTATCCCTTTCTTCCACTCCTTGTGCCAAGGCCAAACTATGGACAGTGCTATAGCAAATTCCCATCTCTGAAGCCTCGTACACACGATCGGATATCTGATGGAATCGAATCCAATGGATTTTTTCAGCGGATATCCGATGAAGCTGACTTTCATCAGTCTTGCCTACACACCATCAGTCAAAAATCCGACCGTGCCAAAACGGTGACGTAAAACACTACAACATGCTGAAAAAAAAGTTCAATGCTTCCGAGCATGCGTCGACTTGATTCTGAGCATGCATGGATTTTTGACCGATGGACTTCCACACAGACGATTGTTTTTTTCTATCGGTTTTTAATCCATAGGGAAAATTTAAAACATGTTCTATTTTTTTCACCGATGGAAAACAAACCGATGGGGCCCACACAAGGTTTTAAAGTGATAGGGTCAGTTATTTTTATTCTGATGATACACAAGATTAAAGAGTCAACAATATATGTCTGCTTGTTCTGTCTTTATTAAAGTGATTGTAAAGTCTTGTTTTTTTCCTATAAAAATAACAAACATTTTATACTTTTAAAACAGTGAAGATGCCGCCTCCAGGTGAGCAGTCACTACAGTCCGAATGCGCTTGGTGCAAGCCATGGCTCGCCACCCATGCTCAATAGGAAGCAAAGAACGGCTGCACACCACAGGGACATTCCAACGATTTTATTCCAAAAGTAGCAAATGACAGCCAACAAAGACAGAATGTCCGAAACCAGGAGGTGACGTGTGCATTTCACACTGACCTCAGTGCTTCTTCAAACCTGAGAGAAGATTTGAAGAAGCACTGAGGTCAGTGTGAAACGCACGCGTCACCTCCTGGGTTTGGACACTGTCTTTGTTGGCTGTCATTTGCAATTTTTGGAATAAAATCGTTGGAACGTTCCTGTGGCGTGCAGCCCTTCTTTTCTTCCTAAACATGTTATACTTGCTCAGTTGCAGTGGATTTGCACAGAGCAGCCCGGATCCTCCTCTTCTCGGGTACCTCTTCTGTGCTTCTGGCCCATTCCTGATGTTGAGTGCCCCCACAGCAAGCAGCTTGCTATGGGGGCACGCGAACTGAGTCACAGCTCCCTGTGTCTATTCAGACTCGGAACCCCAATCCGGCCCCACCCCCTCTATCCCCCGATTGGCTAGCTGACTTTGATTGACAGCAGCGGGAGCCAATGGCGCCTCTGTTGTGTCTCAGCCAATCAGGAAGGATAATCTCGGATGGCTGAGGCACTCGTGGACATAGCTAGACAGAGAGGGACCTCAGGTTAGTATTAGGGGGGCTGCTGCACACAGAAGACTTTTTATCGTAATGCATAGAATGCATTACGATAAAATAAGTATTGTATATGGTTTAATTGGGTATTTCATTTTGTTTGCTTCTACTTTTAACAAACTGGTTGCTGTGGCCATTTGACTCCAAAAAGGTATTGGTTGTCATCTGTTTTTTTGGTGGGAGGGAATGTTGGTGTTTAGAGCTTTTATGGAAATTGTAAGCCTCAGTATTTGCAGTCACTCAGTCAAGAATGGCCAAAAGTGATAGGCAGTAAGAGATCTGCCCGTCTTTTGAATCTTGGTCTACAGAAACCCACTCTGAGGCCCCGTACACACAACCGAGAAACTCGATGGGCAAAACACATAGTTTTGCTCGTCGAGTTCCTTGTGAAGCCACTGAGGATCTCGGCGAGCCAAATTTCCCTATTGACTAACGAGGAAATAGAGAACATGTTCTCTATTTGGCTCGACGAGTTCCTCGTCGGTTTCCTCGGCGAAAAGTGTACACACGACCGGTTTCCTCGGCAGAATACGGCTCCCATCGAGTTTCTTGCTGAATTCTGCCGAGGAAACCGGTCGTGTGTACGGGGCCTGATCCTTCCCTTGATTCACTCAATTTGACAGACGTATGTTTAAAGGCTATTTATCTGTCAAAAAGCAAAATAACATTTAATGACAAGTATGCCATAGTGACAGTAAATAATGTAATTAGCGAAATTATGCACAAGCCAATCAATTAAAACAATCTAAAGTGCAAAACACTTTTAAATTGCCTTTAAATGCCAATTTGTTCCCTTGAATACTATTGAGCATAATAGGAGCTCTATTTCAGGCATGCTCAGATAATCTGTAGACAGAGCAAGAAAACATCATTTTTTATTACTGATTTACATAAGCAATTGTTAACTCCCTCTGCCCACAGCGACCAGACTGGTCAATACAACTCAATTATTTTGCTCTCCGATAAATGATACACAAAAACTGTCTGTTTGGTTCAGCCAGTAGAGCATTGTGAATATTTGAAGAGTAGAAAACAGATTTGCTAAATGTTCTCAAAGAAAATATTTTTCACCAATGTGTCACTTTTATATCCAAAACCCGTAAAAGTTTACGCAATTTTAATTCTGATGATAAGCCAGATTAAAGAGTCAGCATGCATAGCTGAATCTGTATTGACATCTGCCTTTTGTCATCAGCAGAATTCTGCTGGGTGACTTGTGGAGGGAGTGTCAGCACCCTTAAGCTTGGTACACACAATCAAATTTTCCGCGGACAAAGTGGTAGGACTATTGTCCAAAGTGTGTTGGCCATGAACTTGTCTTGCATACAAACGGCAAAGAATTGTTGACCAACAAACACAAAATTATGTGTTTTTTCAGCTCTTTAGCGCCACCCTTTGGCCTACTTCTGCTAATGTTGTGTTATGGTTAGCATTGCTTCTGAGCATGTGTGTTTTCCGTTAACAGCCTGCCCTCACACAATTCTATGCATTAAGATAAAAAACGTTCTGTGTGCAGTAGCCCCCCCCCCCCCCTCTCCAGCCCACCTAACACTTACCTGAGGTCCCTCTCTGTCCAGCAATGTCCACGAGTGTCTCAGCATCCTGAGAGGGGAGAGAGGGGACAGGCCGGGTTGAAGCCAAGTGTCTGAATGGATTTAACCACTTGCTTACTGGGCACATAAACCCCCTTCGTGCCCAGGCGAAATTTCAGCTTCCGGCACTGCGTCGCTTTAACTGACATTTGCGCGGTTGTGCGACATGGCTCCCAAACAAAATTGACGTCCTTTTTTCCCCACAAATAGAACTTTATTTTGGTGGTATTTGATGACCTCTGGGGTTTTTCTTTTTTAAAAAAATATATATTTTTTTCTCAGTTAAGGCCGATACGTATTTTTTGACATATTTTTGTAAAAAAAAAAAAAAATCGCAATAAGCGACTGGTTTGCGCAAAAGTTATAGCGCCTACAAAATGGATTTTTTTTTTTTTACTAGTAATGGCGGCTATCTGCGATTTTTATTGGGGCTGCGATATTGCGGCGGATGTATCGGACACTTTTGACACAATTTTGGGACCATTCACATTTATACAGCGATCAGTGCTATAAAAATGCACTAATTACTGTATTAATGTGACTGGCAGGGAAGGGATTAACACTAGGGGGTGAGGAAGGGGTTAAATGTGTATCCTGGGTGTGTTCTAACTGTGTGGGGGGAGGGGGGTGACTGGGGGAGGTGACCGATGCTGTGTCCCTATGTACAAGGGACACAGATCGGTCTCCTCTCCTCTGACAGCACGTGGAGCTCTGTGTTACCGACATCATGGCCGCCAGGTACACGCATCGGCTCTTCAGCGATGCGCCGGGAAAGTGTTTACCCGCTGCGCGCCCCCCAGAGGCGCGCGTGGGTAATGCACTTTAAATGACGTCCAAAGACGTCCACTTGGCACTTGAGAGCCGCGCTGTTGACGTCTTTTGTCAATAGCGCGGGTCTCAAGTGGTTAAGGAGCTGTGACTCAGCTTGGGTGCCCCCATAGCAAGCTGCTTGCTGTGGGGGGTACTGAACAGGAGGGAGGGGCCAAGATCACAGAAGAAGGACCCGAGAAGAGGAGGGTTGGGGCTGCTCTGTGCAAAGCCATTACACAGAGCAGGTAAGTATAACATGTTTGTTATTTTTATAGGAAAAAAACAACACTTCTTCAATCATTTTAATATTCCACTACATGAAAAGGCATATATGATGCCTAAATCCCTGATGAAATACATGGAAAACTATTATTTATGGATGGATGTGCTGTTTGGAGTATTTTATGCAATACTGGGACTCATCGTGTTTATACAGAGCTTCCCACTTGCTATTCATGAGGAAAATGTTCAGTAAATGAACTGCTACAGTATACTGATTGCCTGCAGAACAGAAAGACGGTAGTTGGGAACGTGCAGTAATTCCATCCACAATCCTTGCAATGAATTATGTTGATCTGAGCTCCTTCGTTTTCTCTACAAAGCCGGAGTTCCACCTTAAGTGACGGCAGGTTACAGACAGTTATCTGTACGTCTTGCCATGTATTGTGAGGTTGTCCTGCTGAGAGGAGGACTGAGAGGAGGATGTGGATAAAAGAAAACATACTGCACACTTTAAATATTAAAGATAATCACTGGAAGGAGAATAACTGCTGACGAAGATATGGACCAACAGGGAGATTGACAAAAAAAAAATATTTCATTCATTCCCCATGGGTTCCACCTGTTTCTATAGATCTTATAGCCTTGCATTTCTTATGCAACTTGAAGGCTGCCAAGAACTTGTAGTTACCTGGGAATTCTGCCTTTAGTAGCTTCTGCAGAACCAATCTTTTGCAAATGAAATACATTATAGTAGATCTACACCCCAACTGAACAACATATAGGGGTCTAGTTATAAATGTTTGAATCCAATTTGAAAGAAATTTGTGTGCTTACGTATTGTGTATCATAAACTCTGTCTATTTACTTAAACAAATGACTTGTTTTACCTAGTTTTCATCCTCAGTGTTGCTGATCTCCTTTAGCATCTTTTCAGCCACTACCTATCTACTTGCCCCTCCAGCAATGGCCGCATTGCATTTCTCAGGGTGGGTTCCCTAATAGTGACAACAATGGGCCATTCTTGCATTAATATGTATTGAAATGGCCCCCCCCATTAGAAGCCTGTTTGACAAGTGACAACGCAAGACCAAAACTGGGAGACAGAGACAGATTGTTGTCAGCTATAACAGGAAGTACATGAACAGACAGGCGTTTTCAGGGCAGGATCACCATATATTATTTTAATGCAAGTTGCAGGTATAAAAATAAAAATAAAATATTTTTGAAATTAAATGTATGTTTTAAATCCCTACTTTAGGCACCAGAAAAAAAATGCTTTGTAGTGGGGCCACCCCACACTGCAGGGTTTAGATGCTTATAGTCGTACATTGACATAATCATATACAATGCAGGGTCAATAGCCCTAAATTGTAAGTAAGGGTCCTTTCACACGGAGCGGACCGTTTCTGTGTCCGCTCCGTGTGTCCGCCAAAGCTCAGCGGGGATCCGCTGAGCTGTTGGCGGATAGGGCGTTCCCCGCACACAGTGCAGGGACCGCCCTGTCTCTGCTCCGCTCTCCCCTATGGGGGATCGGATGCAGACGGACCGTCTGTCCGTCTGCATCCGATCCGATCCGCCGGACGGAAGAAAAATAGGGTTTCTTCTGTTCGCAAATGCGGATCCCGACGGACGCGGACGTTAGCAGATGCTCCATCCGCTAACGAACGCGATCCCATAGGGATTCATTACAAGTCCGTTAACGGACTTGTAATGAACGGACGAACGGTCCGCTAGTGTGAAAGGACCCTTAGGATGGCGAAGAAAGCTGGTGGAGTGTGGAATCTGGCAAGTGTTACTGCTTATTATTTTACCCTGTATGGAGAGGGAGGATAGCTGTTGTCTTGACAATGCGTTTTGGGGGGGAAACCCTTCTTCAAGTCCTTCAATTCAGGGACAAAACCGGGGACAGACCTGGTCCGGGGACAGTGTCCTTAATCCGGGAACTGTCCCCGTAAACCGGAAACCGGGGAAGTCTGGCCACCCTACATTAAACCGCATCGTGTAAAGCTTATCACCCAAAAGAAGCTTTATCACTTATCACTTGACGCTCGTCACTGAAAAGATTTATTTACGTCAATTACAGTAAATCACACCGTGTTTAAATGGCACCCAAACACGTGTGATACATTTTGCCACTATTGCAGTGCGATTTGTTACAAGGCCTTATATTTTGCATTTGATAAATTACTGTGCAAATATTGTGCAACATAAAAAAGAGTAAAAAATGTTTTCCACAGGTTGTCTGCTTTCAAAAAAATCTGTTTGTTTTTTTTTCTTAACAAATTTTCAGGGCTAAAATATTTTTTTTAAACAACTGCGAAAAAATACAAAAAATGTAGAAGATGAAAGGGCTCCCAGAAATGTAGAAGATGAAAGGGCTTCCAGAAGGACACATGTAGCAAAACAACCTGTTGAGGAATGAAAGCTCTAAAAACAATGGCCCGGATTCAGAGAGCAATTGCGCCTGCGTAACCATAGTTACGCAGCGCAATTGCTGACTTGCTCCGGTGTTACGAATGCTCCTGATTCAGGAACATCGTAACGCCGACTGCAGCCTAAAATCTGCGTGGCATAAGGCTCTTATGCCACGCAGATTTTAGGCTGCATTCTTGCGATGACCACTAGGGGGCGCTCCCATTGTGCTCAGTGTATAGTATGCAAATTGCATACTAACACCGATTCACAATGTTGCGCGGGCCCTGCGTACGCAAGTTACGGAGTTTCCATACGGCGTCTTTAGCGTAAGGCTGCCCCTTCTAATAGTAGGGGCAGCCAATGCTAAAGTATACCCGCCGTTCCCGCGTCGTGAAATTTGAATTTCACGTCGTTTGCGTAAGTGATTCGTGAATGGCGCTGGACGCCATTCACGTTCACTTTGAAGCAAATGACGTCCTTGCGACGTCATTTGCCGCAATGCACGTCGGGAAAGTTTCCCGATGGAGCATGCGCTCTACGCTCGGCGCGGGAGCGCGCCTAATTTAAATGATTCCCGCCCCCTACGGGATCATTTACATTAGGCACCCTTACGCAGGGCAAGTTTAAACAGCGCCCCCGCAATTTACGGAGCTACTGCTCCGTGAATCGCGGGTAGCGCAGTAAATTTGCGGGGGCGCAGGGCAAAAACGCTGCCCTGTGCCTCCGTAAGAAAGGGGCAAATTCTACCTGAATCTGTGCCATTGTTGGCTTTTTCCACGTTGAATTTCACCTAAAAATAAAAAAAACAGATCATTTTGTGATTATGTGTTGCTTCCTGCTAATGCCAAATGACTTGGCATTACCAAAAAAAAGAAATTTCGTCATAATCATAAAGCCAAAAATTACTTTATCACTAAAGATTAGTATTTTTTGCCGTTGAGGCCTACCACCCACTAAATTGCTCAATCTTGCTGTATACATCCTCCAAACAGGCTGATGCTCAGGAAATGACTAACAAATTATGTTTCATTCATGTTTGGGACAAACACCCTAAATATTACTCCAATTTGCTTGGGCTCAAATGTGTTTGCGTTATACCAAGAGGCAATCAAATACAATTAGCAACATTCAATGGCTTTCATTACTGATTACTGAGAGCAAATACTAATCAAATGAAGTGTTTTTCTTTTCTAGTTGTTTAATACATGAATAGCTCCAATTCCCATTCACTTCCCAGCTGAATCACAGTGTTCAATCATTTTTTTCCTCTAAAGCTTAAAGTATGTGTAAACCCAATCACTAAGATTTCAAATAGACTTTAACATGTTTATGGAATTTCAAAATTAATTTTCAACCTTCTAAGATCTGCAGCTCTCATTCAAATAATACCTGGTGATCTAGGCATTGTTTGGGCACTTCCTGTTATAGGGTGACAACGCTTTGTTCCTGTTTCCCAGATGGATTGTCACCTTGTCTAATGAGATTTAGATGAAGATTATAGGAGGCCCTTGTCTTTACCAGGAAACTTGCTCTGAGCAATATGATGAAGCTGCTGCTAGACTGAATCAGTGTTGCCAACCATCAGTATTTTTACTGGCAGCCAGTAAAAAATGGTCACTTGTCTCCTGGCAGAAAATGCCAGTAAGAGGAAAAGGTTGCCAGTAAAAAATATGGCTGTGACGCTTGGCTCGGAACTGCGCCAGCAGAGACCATCCAAGTGCCTGCTAGTCAATTTCATGTGTGCATCACCCATTCTAATGTATTGTCCTCCTGAGTCCTGTCCCTGAGCTACTTACTTACTGTTTTCGAAAATAAAATAAGAAATATGCTTTTTGCCTTAAAGCGGAGGTTCACCCGTATATATGACTATTTCCCCCTAGATGGATGCTCGTTTTGTCTAGGGGAATCGGGTAGATGTTTTAAAATATGAGCAGTACTTACGGTTTACGAGATGCATCTTCTCCGTCGCTTCCGGGTATGGGCTGCGGGACTGGGCGTTCCTATTTTGATTGACAGTCTTCCGAAAGGGCTTCCGACGGTCGCATCCATCGCGTCACGATTTTCCGAAAGAAGCCGAACGTCGGTGCGCAGGCGCAGTATAGAGCCGCACCGACGTTCGGCTTCTTTCGGCTACTAGTGACGCGATGGATGTGACCGTCGGAAGCCTCTCGGAAGACTGTCAATCAAGAAGGAACGCCCGCTCCCGAAGACCCATACCCCGGAAGCGACGGAGAAGACGCATCTCGAAAACGGGTAAGTACTGCTCATATTTTAAAACAAATAGCCGATTCCCCTAGACAAAACGAGCAGGAATCTAAGGGGAAAAGGGCAAAAAACAAACAAATGGGTGAACTCCCGCTTTAATATCTACCTTAAAAAATTTTTTTTCCTAAATAGCTTCCTTTACCTTAGTGCAGTCCTCCTTCACTTACCTCATCCTTCAATTTTGCTTTTAAATGTCCTTATTTCTTCTGAGAAATGCTCACTTCCTGTTCTTCTGTCTGTAACTCCACACAGTAATGCAAGGCTTTCTTCCTGGTGTGAAGAAAGCCTCTTGAGGGGGGAGGGGGCGAGCAGGCAAGTCAGGACACTCTCTACTTTGCAGATAGAGAAAGGAGCTGTGTGTTAGTGGGTGTCCTGACACTCCTGCTCGCCCCCTCAAGAGGCGTTCTCCACACCAGAAAGAAAGCCTTGCATTACGGTGGTGAGTTACAGACAGAAGAACAGGAAGTGAGCATTTCTCAGAAGAAATAAGGACATTTAAAAGCAAAATGGAAGGATGAGGTAAGTGAAGGAGGACTGCACTAAGGTAAAGGAAGCTATTTAGGGAAAACAAAATCCTTTACAACCCCTTTAAATCACATTGCTAATTGCATATTGTACTTATTTGTAGCCTATATACTGGAATTTGCACTTAAAACTATAATTTTGTAACTTTTGTAACTGCCCGTAAAAACTTGGCTATGCCAGTCAATTTTGGGAGTTGTGTCAGTAAATTTAAATCTGGTAGGTTGGCAGCAATGGACTGAATGCATGCAGACAAGAAGTTGCTGAAAGAGGCTGGAGGAGATCAGTCGTGCTGATATGTCAAAAAAATTATAATCCGTGATGTAGGACCAGGTGTCCTCTTCCCAGAACGCAATGCATAGGCTCATGCAGGAAATCACAAGGCCCATACACTGTTTCATGAGGAAGAGGAGGATGTTATTGACCCTGTGTAAGCTCTAACACATCTGACAAGGAGCTTACACAGGGTTTGAACCCAGACTATGGAATTGAGTGTTGTAGTTGGAGAAGGGTGGGATGTTTTTGCCCTAACTGGGCAAAGTGATGTCGTTTTACAAAAATATCTTAAAAACCAATTGCATGGTCACCACCTATTAATCATTGACAGCTCTCACTATATGTTTAGTCCCATTCTGTTCCCTCCTGCACTAAGGCTTGGTTCACATCTATGTGGGTGCGGAAATCTCAGCGATTCCCGCACCCACAACCACCCACAGTCCAAAACGTGCTGCTGTTTGAAAACACGCAAGGCAGCCATTCATTTCACAAATCTAAAAATTCAGCACGTTTGCGGGTGTGGGAAACGCAGGATTTCCCTGTGCCTGTGTTTCTAAAAAGGTGCATGCACCTTTTTTCTGCTGGAAACACAGGCACGGCAGCCCATTCAAATGAATGGGTTGCTGTGCCTGGGGAAACGCAGGCTGCAAAAGGGCATAGATGTGAACTGAGGATAAGGGCTCGTTCACGTAAGCTTTGTGAATTGCTCTTCAAAGAGCACTTGACAGGCCATCAGAAGGCATCGGATAACCTTCTCACCACCTGCTTTAACCCCCTGAACCCTTCACTACCATGCCCCAACCAAGTGCATTGCTGAGTGCTTGTAGAGCCACCCTATCCATTCAATCCATGGGTGGTGGAATCCATTGAGAATCCTTTACGTCGCCTTTGCTTTTGTTGTCAAAGTACAAGGACAAACACTGGTCTTTGAGAATAACATCTAGATACAAGTATAGCCTTCTTAGTCATAAAGTACTCTGAATAGTGATATGTATGATTGTTAAACAATTTTTCTCTTTTATTCTTATATATTAAGCTATGCTGATGTTGAATTTTGCCCTATTTGTAAAGCCATGATATAAATACAGTTTTGCTTATGGCAGTATCTAAATAGGAGTAGTTTTATGGTCTATGTTTATAATATTTTACACAATTTTACAAATTAATTTGGTCAATGTATCAATCTTTTTATGGTTTATTATGAAATGGGACACTTTCAATAGTATGCTTTTAATTCATAAGTACATATGAAGACAAGAGCTTATTTTTTTTTTCATGGTTTATGTCTGTTTTGTAGTTCTGACGGAGAAGATGTGTTATCCCCGAAACATGTTGGTCTTTTTTTATGGTCAAATTGTAAATTATGATTCTTTTGTTTATTCAAAGGATCAAATTTCGTATTTTTTTTAATCAAGCTCACTGAGTCGGCGAGGCAATTGCCAAAACAAACATGCCTACCTCAATAGGTGCCAGAGAATGACTCTACACGTAATTCAGGGATGAACTAGGTTTGTTTCAAAATGTGGCCATATTATGTCCCTGACATGGACCAGATATGGGATGAGCTGGGTTGGGTCCTAATCTGGTCTAAACCCAGTTCAAAAGGACCAGTGGGACTGCATCCTATCCAGGACAATCAGCAGCACCCAGGGTATTACCTGCCCTGCTTCTTTACGTACACAAAGGGGTAATTTATTTGACCTAGTATGTTTCTGACATTATTGACCTAATATGACCATATGGCCATTTTTAGTCCATGTCATAGACCTAATATGGTCATGTTCAGACCAAATCCATCTGATCCCTGATTTACACATGGAGTCATTCTCTGGCACCCATGGGAAGCTGTAACATGATCACATCCCTGCTTGCCCAATCAGCAACACCTGGGGAAATTAACCACACCATAATGTACACAAAGGGGCAATTACATCATAGATCTAATAGGCCTATGACATCATTAACCTACTATGGCCACATGGTCATATTTGGTCCATGTCATGGACATAATATGGCCACGTTTTGAAACAAACCTAAGTCATTCCTGAATTACGTGTAGAATCTTTCTCTGACACCTATTGAGGTAGGCCTGTTTGTTTTGGCAATTGCCTCACCAACTTAGTGAGCTTATTTAAAAAAAAAAAAAATTGATCATTTGAATATACATAAGAATCCCAGTGCCTCTCAAACATTTCTTCCTGGAATAGCTTTTTTAATAAGGCAGGGGCAACATATTTGCTGATACTGGCCTTGGAGAAAATTGACCAAGCAGTCTCCTAGAATAGACTAAATATATTTGATTGGTTCTAAATAATAGCAGGCAGCTCAGTGTAACAGCTCTTCCCATCGTATATGCCCCTCCAAAGGTGGAAATATTTCATCTGACGTTTTTCAGAAAGTATGGTATGCATGGGTCATAAGGGGATGCCTTCTAAATTAGCTTTTATTTAGGTTTGTATACAATGATAAACAGTTCACTGGTCTACAATAACCTAAGCTTCATTAAATAGCCAGTTTATGGAATCTTCTCCTGGATGAGATGGTACAGAATGTCGGAATAATTTGTCTGTCTCTTGCCATTTCACATCAGTGCATGCTTTGTTAACATATGCTGATGTATGGATTATTTCAAGTGCTGCTTCTTATTCAGGTTTTTTAGAAACCACCATTTAATCTGGAAATAAGCATTGTATAGGCTGTGTAGACTAGAGGACAGAATCTCATCATGGAGATTCATCATTCATGACAGGAATAGGGACATCTCCAGCTGACAATGAAATGGTATTGTCAATCATAATCTCTTTGGACTTTTCTTGTTTAATGTCAAGCTTTTTAAAGGCAAGAAAGTGTTATTTACAGATTTTAGTCATTATAGGAGAATGGGTGAATATTCTTGTTTTTTTTTCCTTCTAAAGTAAAGATGACGGGTAGATGATATGTGCAAGAAAATTTCTATATATTGTTTTGAGGTTTGATTTTGTGACGGTTAGCTGAGCTTATTTACTCATCTTTATATTCTGTAATGATATTGACAGTGCTGGGAATGTGAAGGCTGTCGCGGGGGTGTCGTGCTGCACCACATATGCTCATGGTTTATGGTCATGTAGCAAGTTCCTCCTTTGGTCAGATGACCACAGTCCAATCACATTGCTGGTCATCTTTTTTGGACATAGTCCAAACACAATGGTGCGCACTTGTAGTGAGCCAAATATATAGCACTAATGGCTATGTAGCATCATCTATCACCTTTTATAGGGAACAGGCACTCCTTCCTGTAATGCGTTCCGCGCTGGAACTCATTACGGCGACCGTGCAATGACGTCATTGCGCGGCGCCCCGTGCAATGACGTCATTGCGCAGCGCCCCGTGCGTTCCACCGTGGAACGGAAAGTGTGCCGCCGCAAACGGCGCTCCTTTTTGAATTAGTCCTTATGCACTACAGCTGGCCCTATCCTTTAAACAGAGCAGTGTGCCTCTTGCAAACCGTTCTATTATTGTCAGCCGTAGCTCGGCCACGCTACTCCTATTGTTGCCATTGCTCCCCATGCTGATACACCGCTCCAGACTACAACTACCACTTTGGTGCTGTTGCACCTATTGCAACACGGAGTTATTGCTGGGGACATCCTTTGAGGCCTTCCTACTGAACATCCTACACCACGGAATCCCTGTTTTCTGCACTGAAGCCTGCAAACGGATAAGTAGCTATTGTATCACTTGTAGTGCTATAGGAAGATCTGCAGCTTATGTTCCATCTAATACAATTGCTCTTACTTATTATGCCTTATGGATATCAACATACTATGTGGGATATACTGTTGTGCTAAGGTCTGTGTGCTAAGGAATACCTTAAAGGGCCATCTACCTTCAAATTACCTGAGCTATATTTGCTTCTCAAGTGCAACTATTATTACCTGTGCAATATTCACCTCTTGTATGCAACTATAATCACCTAAGCTATATTACCTCTTGTATGCAACTATAATCACCTAAGCAATATTACCTCTTGTATGCAACTATAATCACCTAAGCTATATTGCCTCTTATATGCAACTACTACTACCTGAGCTTTATTGCCTCTCTTACGCAACTACTGATTGTCACTACAACTCCTATTTACTACGACCTTGACATAAGTACAAATCACTTATAGGCCTTGTCCTAAATTATTGAACATGTTTGCTCTAACTTTTCTATGCTAAGGGTTGATGGTATTCTATACCAACTCCCTTAGTGGCCTAATACATCCCTGCATGCTCAAAGTGATATGATTTAGAGAACCCCCAAACTCCTGTTTGTGAGGAGTGACACCTGGGGTCCCATACTGAGAATCACTTGCATATAGAGGTGTATTGGAATCTGGTTGCATGTTGCAATGCGTCCATTCTTAGTAGCTCAACGCCTTTCTTTATGTGAGAGAGAGATGATGTAGAGATCCCCCAAACTCCTGTTTGTGTGGAGTGACGCCTGGGGCCCAATACTGAGTTCTCACATAAAGAAGCGCATTGAAATCCTTGCTAACCGCAGTTGTGGTTCACTCCGTTCACCAGTGCTGTTACAGAGAGTCTTTGTGTGGTTCCTTTTTAACTGTATTAGGCTGGATGATAGTATGTATATGTGTTGGATTTAGCTGCACAACCATGTAGCAGTGAAGATCTGGCAGGGGAATTAACTGTCTCCCACTCCACTCAAAATAGAACTCCAGGTATTGCTTTTTTTTACAAAGCTACATTGCTCCAGCTTGGACCAATAAACCTATTTATATGTATATGTATAACTATGTATATGAAGGTTCTGGAAAGAAAAGGAGAGGAGAGGTGGAGCTACCTGCAGTACTCTAAAGAGCCCTGACCAATCCCCAATTTGGATTGGCAGGCCTCCTTAAATACTCAGGGTCAGATCAGCTGGGGAGGAGTTTGAGTTGTTCAGAGCTTTAGCGATGGAATGCTAGGCTGTCGGGGGCTTTTGAGGGAGCCCCCCCCAGTCTGGTGGGAGGTATGGTGAGTTTGGGCCTGGGCTCAGATGTGGACGGGGCCCTTCAAGAAAACATGGAGGTGTCCTGGACAAGAGGCACAGGAGGAGCAAAAGAGGACAGCAGGCTGGGCAAGTCTCCAGGGAAAGGAACAACTGGTCGCAGCCAGGAGGGCTGGTGAGTGACATGCACAGTCAGGAAGACTGAGGAGGCATGACTTGCCTGAAAGCTCAAGCAAGTGAAATGCTGGAGGAGCTGAGGAGTAATAGTCTGCAGAAAGAGCTGTGCTGAAGGGAGTTTGCCGTGTATATACAGGAGTGTATATACAGGGTGGGCCATTTATATGGATACACCTTAATCCGCACGTGTTAACCTCGGCGACATGTCAATCAATGGTTGTAAACAAAGAGGAACTTGTAAATAACTCATGAAAGAATAAAGTTATGTTAAAACCAAGCACACCATTGTTTTTCTTGTGAAATTCCGAATACGTTTGATGTGTCACATGACCCTCTTCCTATTGAAAAAACAAAAGTTGGATTCAAAATGGCCAACTTCAAAATGGCCGCCATGGTCACCACCCATCTTGAAAAGTTTCCCCCCTCACATATACTAATCTGCCACAAACTGGAAGTTAATATCACCAACCACTCCCATTTTATTAAGTTGTATCCATATAAATGGCCCACCCTGTAGTTTGTCCCAAGCAAGTGCTACCAATTTCATTGGTCATCCCATACTTCCCTTACCCCATCCAAGTTCAATCCCCTCAATAAAATACAAAAAAACAAAGCTTATGGACTGTTCATTGTCTTGGCGTGTCTGAGAAGTGATGCCAGGCTGGGCAGAGTGACAGGTGGGCCACATCACGTAGCAGCCCCTACAGGGGTTCTGCTACATAAACATTTCCCAGTAAACTATCTGTTAAAATTCCCACCCAAGCACTTACAACTTTTACTGCTGCGGCTACTGCTCTCTCAGTGCTGCTTCCCTGAACTTCTGGTCTTCACATGAAAAATTTAATAGCAGACAGTGCAATCTCTAGTCAGTCTTTCTTTTTAGCATGTTTAATATCAGCAGTACAATTACGATAATCTTGTAATTAGGGTGGAGCTCCGCTTTAATATCACTTTAGGGTAAAGTGTCTAAAACCACCTGTTGGTCAATCTACGTGAATTTTTAGACAGTTGGGACTAGGGTTGTCCCTATACCGATACCAGTATCGGTATCGGGACCCAGTATCGGTATCGGGACCGATACTGAGTATTTGCGGGAGTACTTGTACTCCCGCAAATACCCCCGATGCCTAAATAGAATACTTGCCCCCCCCCCGCCGCCGCCACCGCCGCATATCACAAAGCCGCCGCCGCTGCAGCGTTAATCACCGCGCGGGGGACATTAGAGTCAGCTTTCGTTTGAATAGCTGTTTTCCCCGCCGCGCATAGACACTCCCCCTTGCTCGGGATTGGACGGATCTGTCCAATCGCGAGCAAGGGGGAGTGTCTCTATACACAGCGCGGCAGCGAAAACTTATTCAAACGAAAGCTGACTGTAATGTTCCCCGCGCGGTGATTAACGCGGCGGCAGCATCATTTAAGTACGGGGGACATGGCTGCATGTGGGGGGACATGACTGGATATGTGGGGGACATGGCTGCAATATGTTTGGGGACATGGCTGCGTATATGGGGGACATGGCTGCGTATATGGGGGACATGGCTGCAATATGTTTGGGGACATGGCTGCAATATGTTTGGGAACATGGCTGCAATATGTTTGGGGACATGGCTGCAAAATGTTTGGGGACATGGCTGCAATATATTTGGGGACATGGCTGCAATATGTTTGGGGACATGGCTGCAATATGTTTGGGGACATGGCTGCAATATGTTTGGGGACATGGCTGCATATGTTTGGGGACATGGCTGCATAAGTGGGGGGACATGGCTGCATATGTGGGGGACATGGCTGCATATGTGGGGGGACATGGCTGCATTTGGGGACACATTTAAAAAAAAGTATCGGTATTCGGTATCGGCGAGTAAGTATCGGTACTTGTACTCAGTCCTAAAAAAGTGGTACCGGGACAACCCTAGTTGGGACACCATACTTAGCCGTTTTAAAGTCAAATCAACATAGACTTTACTTGGTTAAAGATGATAGTTACCTAACATGGCACCTTTGTTGACTTTGTCGTTTAGTATCGACCTGTGAACAGTCTAATCATTACAGCAAACAGCAACCCACCATCATCCAGATTCTAGCAAATTGACTCACATCATCCATTCAGTGATAGCTTATTGATTCATGGAAAGGAAACACAACACATAAAAGGAGATTGTTTGCTGTTGTTGTTTTAGTTGAGTATTATACTCTCAAACTGCAAGCTATAAATGATAGAGGAGCTCCAGTTCTAGTTTAGAAGTGATGTAAATCATCGGTGAACTTTAACAAGAGATGGAAATATTGATGTGTTTTTTTCCAACAATAGGGAACCCTACTTCTCCAATATTTTACTTAAATTGTGGTTATTATGGTTAAAATCAGACACACAACACTATTAAGTTATTAGTGCTGAGTAGCACTCTACTAAGCGACAAGAAGTTCAGAATGGAAGTAGCCACTGGTGTACAATAATTGGCCATTTAATTGGGTACACTTGCTTATTAACATGAATAAAACTCATGTGCCCGCCACCTAATATAATGACCCTAAATCTAGGCAGATAGAGAAACATACATAATAATGCAACTCTGTAATCAATAAATATATAATTTTTTTTTTTTTAAAGTAAGCAGTGAAATAAACTGAATTTGATTAAATATTAGCCTCCTGCGGTCCCTTAACAGCAGAGATGGAGTGTGATAGGAAGAAGCTGCACTAGGAATCAATGAGATCATGTGCTGGCAAGATGCAGGCTGATAAGAGGAAAAGGCAGAGTGACAGAGTGATGAGCTCATTGGCCTGCCGCTTCTCCTTTTCACTGTCCAGGAGGTATAGGTCTTCTGCTATGGGACTGTGAGAAGTACCAATAATCAATGGACTACAAGTTCAGTGACATCACTGCCCTGCCACTGGTGCCATCTTCTGAGTGCCTCTGGCACTGTAGAAGATGTGCCTTGTAGTATTATCATTTACAGATCCCAGTAACAGGCTGGGGTGGGTCCAGGGCAACCTGGGCTCAAAGGATGTGAATTATTAGATGTTGGTCATCAAACCGTGGATATCTATCAGCAAAAAAACAACAACTGGAGGGACTAAAACTGAATACTGCAGCAAAAGCTGGTTTTGTAATTTTAAGTTATATATGGCTATTCATTTTGATCTTTTTTGGGGGGCAGAGTTCTGCTTTAAAACATGCAGATATCCAAAGATGCAATTTTTGTTCAACCAAACATTACACTATGGGGGCAGAGACTTTAGTGCTGACGTCATGCCGCTGCATGATATCAGTCAGCAGGTGCTTTCTATTTGAGTTACAGCGGTTTTGCATTGATATATAGATCTGTTTGTTTGCCATGCTGTGTGCAGTTTCTGCTTCTTATTGTGTAATAAGCAGGGCTTTTTTTTCAGGGGGAACTCAGTTTCACCACTTCTGGCTCAGACTCTTTGTTGCCTGCTCACCACAATCACTTGTAAACACAGAAGTCTGGTTTCTGTGTTTACAAGCAACAGCTCTGCACTCTGTGTGTAACCCCCTGAACTCTGCACTCTGTATGTAATGTAATCCTGGTATTTAATGCCCCTTTAAGACCCTTCTGTTTGTGAAATCTGAACTGGGTCATGGTTGAGTTCCTGCACCTATTTTCTGATAAAAAAGCTCTGGTAATAAGTATTACACTATTACCATCTTTGCTGGCTCCGATGTGAGCTTTTGTTGCAGCTTGGATTGGTGCTGGGAACTGGAGAGGAGCGCATTGTGGATGGATGCATAGGCTACATGGCATGATAAAGACCTATGAAGACATGCTAAGCTTGCGACACATTTTGTAGCACATTTTCTGGTGAGTGTTCATTTCATGTGGTGGTGGCTG
Organism: Rana temporaria; assembly: GCF_905171775.1. NCBI lineage: Eukaryota > Metazoa > Chordata > Amphibia > Anura > Ranidae > Rana > Rana temporaria. Next base: position 51,414,093 of record NC_053490.1, on the reverse strand, counting down.
GTTCTTCTTTGCACTGGGAAGAGTTTGCCAGGAGTCCACCTGCTCAGCGGGAAATCTGTCAGCTGATCTCTGTTGAACGGGCGGATGGCATGTCCGTGTCCACTCTGCTTAAGCACAGCCAGCTGTCCTCTATAAGTGATCGGATGTAAATGGACTACCTGTCCGTTTACACCCGACAGCCATCTGATCCAATTTGCCAGACAGATGGGGAACAGATCCCCAATCCGTCTGTTTTTAGTGGCTAGGATGTCGGCAGGTGAAACATGTCCGTTGACACCCGCTGCTTCATAAAGGGCAATGGATGGTCCGATCGGGTCCACCTTAAAATCTGACATACAGGCCCGTGTGAAAGGAGCCTAATTGTTGCACTCTGTGATTAATTGTTGCACTCTGGTTGCATGGTGCTGCAGGTGGTTATCTTTATGGTTCCATAGTTTTTTTTTTATATCAACCTTTCTGCTTGCAGCCTCCTTTATCACAGCGTAGACCTTATATTATATATTCGGATTACACTATGGAAGATACAAGATTCTAAGGAACTCTGGCTAAGGAATTATGGATGGCTCCAGATCTTGTGGTTGTATCATCTTAGAAACTGTTAACCTCCAGGCATTTTTGACACTCTACAGTCTCAAGAGTGTTTTAACCACTTAACCCCCAGACCATATTGCTGCCCAAAGACCAGAGCACTTTTTGCAATTCGGCACTGCGGTGCTTTAACTGACAATTGCGTGGTCGTGCAACGTGGCTCCCAAACAAAATTGGCATCTTTTCCCCACCTACAAATAGAGCTTTCTTTTGGTGGTATTTGATCACCTCTGCAGTTTTTAGTTGTTGCGCTATAAACAAAAATAGAGCGACAATTTTGAAAAATATGAATATTTTTTACTTTTTGCTATAATAAATATCCCCCAAAAATATATAAAAACAATGTTTTTCCTCAGTTTAGGCCGATACGTATTCTTCTACCTATTTTTTGTAAAAAAAAAATCGCAATAAGTGTCGTTTATTGATTGGTTTGCTCAAAACTTATAGCATTTACAAAATAGGGGGTATTTTTATGGCATTTTTATTAATATATTTTTTTTACTAGTAATGGCGGCGATCAACCTTTTTTTTTCGTTACTGCGACACCTTTGACACATTTTTGGGACCATTGGCATTTTTATAGCGATCAGTGCTATAAAAATGCATTAGATTACTATAAAAATGCCACTGGCAGTGAAGGGGTTAACACTAGGGGGCGGGGAAGGGGCTAAGTATGTTCCCTGGGTGTGTTCTAACTGTAGGGGGGGTGGACTCACTAGGGGAAATGACTGATCTTATGTTCATACATTGTATGAACAGAAGATCAGCATTTCTCTCCCTGACAGGACCGGGAGCTGTGTGTTTACACACACAGCTCCCGGTCCCCGCTCTGTAACGAGCGATCGCGTGTGCCCGGCGGCGATCGTGCCCGCCGGGCACGGGAGTCGGGGGCGAGCGGGTGGCCTGCGCGAGAGCCGACATTATACTATGGGCTCTCGCGCAGGGGAGCCGACTTGCCGCCGTAAAAGGACGGTGGGCGGTCGGCAAGTAGTTAAAGGAACCTATTTAGAAAATAAAAAACAAACTTTTACAACCCCTTTGAAGTCTATGGCCTCGTGCACACGACCGAGAATCTCGTCGTAAAAGAAACATTGTTTTCCTCAACGAGTTTCTTGTCAGGCTTGTCGAGAATCTTGTCAAGCTTTCTTTGCGTACACACTGTCAAGACAAAATCTCATCGTTCTCAAACGCGGTGACGTACAACACGTACGACGGCACTATAAAGGGGAAGTTCGATTCCACTGGCGCCACCCTTGGGGCTGCTTTTGCTAATCTCATGTTACTGCGTGTTAAGTAAAAGTTTGGTGAGAGACTTTTCAGTCTGTTACAGCGTGACGAATGTGCTATCTCCATTACGAACGCTACTTTTACCGAAGGTGCGCTCCCATCTCATACTTTATTCTGAGCATGCGCGGGTTTCTAAGCATACACACGAACGTGTTTCTCGTCATAAACCAGACGAGAAACACGACGAGGAAATTGAGACTCCCGACGAGAAAAAAGAGAACATGTTCTCTTTTTTTTTCGTCGAGATCCACGACAGTTTTCTCGACGAAAAACATACACACGACCTTTTCTTGATGGATTTTGTCGAGGAAAATGGTCGTGTGTACGAGGCCTGAGCTCCTGATAATGACAACAACAGAGGACCATTCCTGCGTAAGTTGTCTTGAAATGGCCATTTGTGGTTTACATTGGAAGCCCGTGTGTGATGAGGACAGAGCACACTCTATACTTATTACTCTATAACAAGTAGAGCCTGCGGAAGGACCTTTATGGCAGGATCACTAGGTATTATTATAATGAAAGATTTAGCAGAAAAATATTCTGTGAAATAACATTAATATGTTCATATGGGAGGACAAACTTACTGACATTTTAGTGATTGAGTTTACAGTTCTACACACTTTGAAAAATGTACTGCTATCTGAATTTCCATTTATAAAACTGAAGCCCATCTCATTTATGACACGAAAAAACCTTCAAATAAAAATTATGCTTGTTTCTTTCAAAAAATAATTGCCACAATATAAAAAGGAATTTACAGCTCTAAAGAATACAATTTATACAGCTGCTGTATTGCATTCAAAGCTGTTAGCTAATAACACTGGTAATCAGATGATACAGGCGAGATTAAAACAGATAGCAATTGTAAACGTAAATTCCTTATAAAAGCAAAAACATATTTAATTACCCAAAAAGGCATTGTTTTGGTTATCAAATTGTTATCTTCACAGTGTTAATATAAATATATTTATATTGCATGTAAGGAGGCGAAACAAAGGAAGATTTACCTTCTGGAATATATTTCATGCCTTGAAACAATCCCTCTTGTATAAAAGCATTTAAATAATTCATTTGTAATGCTTAATGTTTATTGTGTTTAATAGTTTCTCCCACTTTCACATTTAAAACATGTCATCTGTATGCACAGCTGTTCTTTATCATGCTGGAAAGTAAGAATCCTATAAATAGGTTGTCAGGCAATTGAACGGTCTAAAGGCCTGAAGATCTCAGCTTATGCTGCAAATATGTTTGAATGTCCATTTAATACACGACCCCCCAAAGTGGGGATTATTGACCCCTATGGGACTATCCAACAGGTGAATAAAAATGTCTGGGGATCAAAATGGGTCTCTTTAGAGCTCCAGGTCAGGCAGTTAGGGTTGAAACTAAAGTTGATTTTCTATGTCTTTAACAGAGACACGGAAGCAGAAAGGGGATGCTGTGATATTATAGAAGGGGTGGTAGTGTAATATTGATGGGGGGATCTGTGATTGGGGGGATCTGTTATGAAGGAGTCTGTTATGGGGGATCTATTATGGGCGGAGTCTGTGATGGGGGATCTGTGATGGGGGAGTGTGTGATGGGGGAGTCTGTTATGGGGGGAGTCTGTTATGTTATGGGGGAGTCTGTGATGGGGCATCTGTGATGGGGGAGTCTGTGATGGGGGGAGTCTGTTATGTTATGGGGGGAGTCTGTTAGGGGGGAGTCTGTTATGTTATGGGGGAGTCTGTGATGGGGCATCTGTGATGGGGGAGTCTGTGATGGGGGGGCGTTCTGTTATGGGGGGAGTCTGTTATGTTATGGGGGAGTCTGTGATGGGGGAGTCTGTGATGGAGGGAGTCTGTTATGTTATGGGGGATTCTGTGATGGGGGGAGTCTGTTATGGGGGGAGTCTGTTATGGAGGGAGTCTGTGATGGGGCATCTATGATGGGGGAAGTCTGTGATGGAGGGAGTCTGTTATGTTATGGGGGAGTATGTGATGGGGGGAGTCTGTTATGAGGGGAGTCTGTTATGGGGGGAGTCTTTCATGTTATGGGGGAGTCTGTGATGGGGCATCTATGATAGGGGGAGTCTGTGATGGGGGGAGTCTGTGATTGGGGGGAATCGTATAGGGGATCTGTGATGGGGGATTCTGTTATGGGGATCTGTTATGGGGGGCTCTGTGATGGGGATGTCTGTTACGGGGGGCTTTGTGATGGAGAGGAGTTTGTGTTGGGGGGCTTTGTCATAGGGAGATTTGTGATGGGAGTGTCTGTGATGGGGGATCTTTTATGGGGGATTTTTGATGGGTGGGATCTGTGATGGAGAGGTTCTGTGATGAGGGGGTTCTGTGATGGGGGAGGGGATCTGTGATGAGGGGAGTCTGTGAAATACTAATATGTTTATGTTGATTAAAATACATTTTTATTTTAAATATTTAGTTTTTTCCTGTTTTTTGCACTACAAATACAATGTTTTTAAACTATAGTCCGGCCCCCCAACAGTCTGAGGGACCGTGAACTGGTCCCCTGTTTAAAAAGTTTGAGGACCCTTGGTTTAGACCTTAGGGGTGGGGGGAATGCACTTCAGGTTCAAAGGGCCTCCATACATTGGAACTAAAGTACACAGCAAATCACTAAAGTTACACATCCAAGTATGTTTATTGCATTTCATTGAAAGTGACATATTATTAGACATGTGCATTTCGTTTCGTTACGAATCCGAATTCGGACAAATTTTTCATTATTCGGAAATTCGTATGCATCCGAATTTCCGAATTACAAAATTAACGAATTTAAACAAATTCGAAAAAACATGAACGAAATTCGAATTCGAATCGAATTTGAAAAAATAGAAATCGATTTTCTAAAAACTACAATAAAATAGAATATAAAACAATAAAGCAATAGAATGAATACGAATAGAATAGAAGTTAATAGAATGTAATAAAATAGAACATGACAGTCTTCCGAAATTCGAATAGTATAAATTTGAATTCTGAATAGATTGGAAAATAATTTAAATTTATGGAAACTAAAATATAAAAGAATAGAAAAACAATAGAACAGAATAGAATCAATTATAATATATATTATATTTTATTCTATTCTCTTGTTTTTCTTTTCTATTCCATTCTAATCTTTTCTATTCGAATTTGAATTCATTTTATATGAAATTCGAATTTCTTATTGAATGAAATCGAATTTGAAGAGAAAAGATTATAAAAGATTAGTTTCATATTAGAATTTGAAAAAATGTTGACCGAATTCCTAAAAAGTCGATCAAATTTGAAAATTTTTATTAGATTAGAAAAAATCTACTACATTCGAAAAAATTCTACCGCATTTGAAAAAAATCTACCGAATTACAAAAAAATACCGCATCCAAATTTTTATTACATATAACCATTTTCCAAAATTCGAATTTCATATAGAATGAAATCGAATTGGAATAGAAAAGATTAGAATAGAATATATTATATTTTTTTCTATTCTGTTCTATTGTTTTTCTATGCTTTTCTTTTCTATTATTTTCGATTCTATTTTAATCTTTTCTATTCAAATTCGATTTCATTCTATACGAATTTTGAATTTCAGAAAATGGTTATATATAGTTTTGTTTAAATGTGGTAGCATTATTTCGAATTTGATCATTTTTTTTTTAATTCGGTAGATTTGTTTTCGAACGCGTTAGAATGATTTCGAATGCGGTAGAGTTTTTTCGAATGCGGTAGAATTTTTTTCGAATACGAAATGAATCCCGAAAACGAATGTAATGAATGCAATGAACTTAACTAAATGAATTTAATTAAATAACGAAATGAAACAAAACTAATTTCTTCATCCTGCACATGTCTACATGTTATACACACATCAAAAAAGTTAAATTAGTTATACTGTATCCAGTTGCCGACTGCCACACGCCGATATACGTCGGCAGAATGGCACGGGCAGGCAAATTGACATACCTGTACGTCCCCTTAAATTTGCTGCCCAGCGGGCACAAAATATTGCTCTATCTTTGTTTAAAGCCCAACAAATGAAAAACGCAGAGGTGATCAAATACCACCAAGAGAAAGTATTATTTGTGGGGAAAAGGGATGTCAATTTTGTTTGGGAGCCACGTCGCTCGACCGCGCAATTGTCACTTAAAGCGACGCAGTGCCAAATCGCAAAAAGTGGCCCCGGTCATTTGGCAGCCAAATTGTCCGGGGCTGAAGTGGATATACAGTATCTGAAGTAAATACAGGTATACATGTAAATTCATGCCAATGAAACTCCAAGTACATCTAAATCAACTATCCACCTAAATGTGAAAAACAATATAGAGGTAGGTCTATCCTGACAATGCTGACTAGTCCTACCTCTACATCAAATTTTCCTTAGTAATCAACTTTTCTCACTAACTAATCTATAACTGTGGAGTTGACTTAATTTCTCCATGACAGTTACACATTTTAAAAATGTGTAACACGGAGCTGCGGTGGCTCAACGCGATTGGCACTGCGCTGACAAGCCATTCACCTCTGCAGCTAGGGGTTCGGATCCCGGTCTCAGCTACATGTGAATTGAGTTTGGTGGTCTCAGACCGCCTTCCGGTGGGTGTGCTGTGCGAGGTAAGCCTGCGCTTAGTACGCCCACCCCCCTCCCACAAAAACCACCACACTTACACGCACTCGAAATTGGGTTAACATGCACGCACTTTGACCACGCGGTCTCTAAAAAAGAGAGGCGGAGATCCTCTCACTCCCTTATAGGGAGTCCCTCTGCCCCGTTGGGCTTCAAAGCTGAGCAGGTAGGGCGGGCTGCGTGGGAGGACCCCCTCACACACCCACCATTGCCACCCGGGGCATGGAGAAAGGTGTCAGATTACCTCTGGGGGAGGCCTGCCTACTCCCAACTCCTGCAGTCCGGCTCCTCTCTCGAGTACACGCACAAAATACACTTAAAAAAAAAATGTGTAACACATGATCACTATAGGGTCGGGCACGCACGCACACACACAATTGTAATCTAACTTCCTTAAAGTGAAACAAAAGTTGAAACAAATAATTGTGCGCAGGCAGGCTCTTTATTTCAGAGGGGACATGCAACATCTCTTCTGAATGCAATAAGCTATACTTGTCTACCTGTTCACAATCCCCTGTAGAATTTGCAGCTCAGTTTTACATTCCGGCACACAACCTATATGATAGAGTGCCTATACTCTTGCACATGTGCAGGGGTGATTGAAGACCAACACCCAGAAAAACCAGGGAGAAGATGCCAGCGCCAACAAGGAACCTCACAGGCATTGGACTGTTGGAACTAAGACAAGTATTTTTTGCCTTTAGTTCCACTTTAAGGGTGTAAGTTCTTTATGCGTGGTATGCTAGAACCATAAAAATTCTATTAAAGAAATGTAATATATCAAAGTAATAACCCTTACAGATGAATGCAAATAAAATATTGCTTCCCGAGATGAAATTTAATGAAGAAAAATTGTTCATAATTATTATATTTCTGTATACAGAGGAAACCCTTCTGGAAGAGGGTCCAAAACAATTGTCCCCTCGTAAATCTGATAATGTTTATGCTTGGTTTCTTTAGACCCAAGCATCAATTTTCTCTTATAATCAAATCTACAAAAGAATTGTTGAGGGGGCAACACTGTCTAATGCCCTGTACACACGATCGGTTCATCCGATAAAAACGGTCTGATGGATTTTTTCATCAGATATCCGATGAAGTTGACTTTCATCAGTCTTGCCTACACACCATCAATTAAAAAACCAATCATGTCAGAACGTTTTTTAACCATCAGATAATTTTAAAACATGTTCTAAGTTTTTTCACCGATGGGAAAAAAAACGATGGTGCCCACACACGATTCATCTGATGAAAACGGTCGTGTGTACGCGGCATTACAGTTCCCTCAATAAAATAAATAAATAAATTGAGCTGTGCAAAAAAAAAAAAAACTGGTATCTCCCTTATCTAGCAAGTCAACCTATTATTATCTTGTGGGATTGCTTATCTTTTTATTACAGTAAGGTGGTGTCTGGAGTGCTTCTGATACACAATATGAGACTTATATAAGTATTTCCTTAAATAGACGTTAAAGGGATTTGGTAAACGTGTCAATTCAGCTGGAGCATAGCGTGGCGTCGAATGCACTTCAAAGCACTGTAGCTAAGTAACTGGAGAGAACACTTTAATATTAAAGAACTGGGGAGGATACATATTATTAACTCTTTTGCAGCTGTCAAAGTTATGAGGTTGTTACTCACAAATTTTTAATCAAAGGTTTGGAATGTGATTCTGACATATTTACCCATAACTGGCAAAAAGTCTATAAAAAAAAGCAAGGGATTCAAAGGCAACAAAGAACCCCAAGCAAAGCAGAGTATTCATTATTACCTATGTAAAGTAATAAGTATCCTTTATCTTTTTTCAATTTAAAGCGGAGTTCCGGCCACAATTTCACTTTTTAAATATAAATACCCCTGTAATACACAAGCTTAATGTATTCTAGTAAAGTTAGTCTGTAAACTAAGGTCCGTTTTGTTAGGTTGTTACAGCATTTAGACACTTTATAAAATAGAAATTGACTGGGGCCATCTTAAGTGTGGGCATCATGAAGCCAGACTGTATGACTTCATGGATTTCAGCCTTGCAGATCTCGCACATGCTCAGTGCTGCACAAGCAGTGTCAGATCAGGTTTCAGCACCTGTGCTGTCCAAGTCACATGATTCTTTGAGACTGGGGAGTGCACAGACTCCTGGAAAGTTACACCCACTACATTCCCAGGAGTCTGTGTGGTGCATTAAGCACCTAGGTGCAGGAAGTGGGAAGATTAACTATTCTGCCTAGCAACAACACTTTGAAGGCATCTAAAAAAAAAAAAAAAATCGTAAAGGACTAATGACATTTTTTTAAAACTACTGATGTAATGTTATATTTATGGGTGGAACTTCACTTTAATTTCGATGTCCAAAGCCATTCTGAAAAAAACAGGCCCACTAATGGACCTCAGTTACATGTGTGTAGCTAAAAACGCGCAATTCATTAAAGGGGTTGTAAAGGAAAATGTTTTATTTTTTAAAAATAACAAACATGTTATACTTACCTCCACTGTGCAGCTCGTTTTGCACAGTGTGGCCCCGATCCACGTCTTCTGGGGTCCCTCGCCGGCTGTCTCTGGTCCTCCCCGCAAGAACGCCATAGAATGCATTAAGGTGAAAAAACTTTTACCTTTACAACCCCTTTAAAGTGTATCTAAGCCCAAAAACAAAATAACAGAATGCAACATACCAGTCCTCTTTATTTTCACCTGCTTATCCTGCCACTAACAACTACTGTATTTATCGGCGTATATCGCGCACTTTTTTGCCCTGAAAATCAGGGCAAAATCGTGGGTGTGCGATATATGCCGATAACCGCTTCCCGTGCCGTGTTTGAATGCCTGCGCCAACATATACCGAGCGCAGTACACTCGGGTACATTCGGCCAGGCTCGGCTTCACTCGTAGTCACGCTCTGTGACGTTTAAGCGTGAGAAGCCGAGCCTGGCCGAATATACCCGAGTGTACTGCGCTCGGTATACGTCGGCGGAGGCTTCAAACTGAGCGCGGGAAGCGGGGATTAGACATGAAGACATCGCGGAAGAAGCCGGGAGGACACCACCGAGGCCGCAGACGGACGCCAGACCGGACGAGGCCGTCGATGGACGTCGGGCAAGACACCAAAAGTGTAAGTAGTAAAATGTAATACATTTTGTTTTTACAGGAAAAACGGGTCAAAATTAGGGGTGCGCGCTATACGCCGGAGCGCGCAATACCCCGATAAATACGGTAATTCCTGTCCCAAGGTGAAAACATTCACTCACCATTCTTCTTTTCTTCTATAAATGAAACCCATCTGAGCAGAGCAGGTAGAGAAGGAATGAGTGATGGGAGGAGTTTCTGCTCTCACTATTCAGATATGTGTAAAAATTCCAGCTTGAGCTACTGAGTTCTGTAAACGGCATGTAGTTTTTTGTTTATGGGAAAAAATAAAAACTTCAGAAAAGATCAGAAAATGTTAATTGTGCCTAAGCAACACCCAGAAATATCTACAGTACTGTTTATCTTGAATTCCATCTGAAGAATAGCAGTGCACTTCCAGCATCAAAGCACTCCTGTTTTATAGACTGAAAAATTTGCAGCGTGAAATCTAAGGCACTGCAGTCTTTAATAGCCTCTGCAGATTTAGTGATGTACTGTAGCTACTGTGCTGATCACCTTTTAATTTGCTGAAGAGGAAGCTGTAACCAAGAATCTGTAATGCAAGGATCCTCCTGCTCCAGCTCCATGTAGTCCATAGATCTGTGTTTTGTGGTCCTCTCCTAATGCTTTATGAAATTCCTCGACCAGTTATCAGATTAACAGTCACTGGGGAAAGGGGGGAGGAGGGGGTGGTTGCAGCTCCTTTCTCTATCAAGATGGCCTCCTCTAAACAGAAACAAAGAGCAGAACAAGGTATGATAATCTGCAGAGAGACTACGGGAAATACTGGCAACCAGTCATTTCCCTCTGGCTGCCTTTTTGGCCACATCTTCCACAATACAGGTCATCTTTTTTTAAAGGCTGGCCTGGCAAACATCTAAAAAAGGACTCCATTTATTTTGTCCTAAATGTAAAGAGTAAAAATATAAATACAAAAATATACAAATTTAGGGCAAAGTAACAGGTTCACTTGAATGCCCCCTTTTCAAGCAGCCTGTACCTACTTTTCCTCCCCTGACCATTCTTCGTTTTAGCCACCAGGAGCAAATAAAATGCCCAGTAGATTATTAAGGCTATAGGAAAACTGCTACAGTGTTTCATTAAAGGCAATTCTCTGGTACATGGATATTTTTTATTTATTATCCATAGTTAGAAATTGCATTACAATCAGTGAACTGTGAGAGGGTAATTTCCTTATGTCTTTTGCCTCACGTCTATTATAAATTCCATGAGGAATGAGAAGTTTTATATTCTGCCTCAGCATGGTCACTTCACACTACTTAATTGCCAGGCTTCATTTTTATAAGGCTATTGACCAAGCCAATAAATGAATGCTTCTACTGTGCCCAATGACAGGTCCACCTTAACTTCTGCACACCATCTCTCCTTAAAATGAGATCAATTCCTTCCTGTAGTTACTTCATTAGAACCGAAAGTTGAATTTCAGACAAGTGATGAGACATCGATAAGCTATAGATAGAGTTCTAAGTGCTGATTAAGTCTGTTTTCCTGCAAACTTTAATAGACTAAAAACTTTTTATTCTAGAAAAGACTTGAAGACCGAGATCAATCTTTGGAACTATTGGAATATAAATCTCCAGTCTAGATCAGAATCTGGAATTGCCATCCATTCTCTATTAGAGAGCAGTTCCAGGCAGCAAGGTAAACTAATCACTGAGCTATTAATGTTTGCCAGCAAAGGCTGCAGCTCTACTCAAAGTAAAGGGTAAACCATTATTTTTCTAGTTTTGGATAGAATGGTGAGGGGTTAGAACCCTGATCAGGACTGTCTTGCTGCCAGGGGAGGGCTGGCAACCTTAAGCCTGGGGGGCAGGTTCAGTCAATTGGCCCATTGAACCGCCAAATCAGCTCACCATCTATGGCCCATCTGGTTTTTCAATGCAGCCTTACCAGTGCAGTCAACTCCAGTGTCCATCAATGCAACCTGATAACTGGGGCAGGTTACATGGGGTGTATGGGGGGGTCATGGGGTGTATGGGGGGGGTCAGCTATGGTGTTAGGGTCTCTCACCACAGTGATCTTAGCAGGTCCTTGCCAACTTCCTAGACCAGAATAAAAAAGAAAATGGTAGCGGGCAGCGGGCAGCGGCTGCCGGCCATAAGTCAGGGCGGCCTGGGAGGCAATTGCCACCCTTCCCCCCGGCCCAGCCCTCCCCTGCTTGCTGCCTGTGTTCCCATTAGGGGAAATTACCCTCTTTATTTGTTCTGGTGACCACTGCCGCTGGGACTACAAGTGAAGCAAAATCCAAAATTTTGATTGGTCAGAACAAGACAGAAAACAATCTTCTAGGGTGGCCACTTGTATCATAAAAGTAGAATTCCTGACAAAACCCTTAAAAATAACCCTTAAAAAAAAACAACCATTAAAAATACCTCCTCCTAACACCTATTCTGACTAATCAATGTGAAAGATATGTATGCTTACTTGTTTTCAGACTGCTGCGGTCAGGTCATGTTTTAACCCTTCCCTACTCTATCAAAAACTTAAAAACTGTTTTGGCTTTAGACACACTTTAAAGCTTTCAAGTCTCTGGGAAATTTGAAAATGATCCGTTACAGGGAAGACGCTGTCGATTTCTCACCGGATCCCCCGCTCTTCCATGCTGCTAGCCCAGTCCCCACACTGTTCTCTCCCCCATGCTCAAACACACTAAACCCCTTGACATCCTCAAGACCTAGGCCTGCATTAGATGTGATGAAGCTGATATTCACAGATGAAGTGTGGAGGAGCGCCATCTGCTGGGATGTGGAGAATCAGGTACAGTAGGTGCCTCCGATTTTGTATATCCAGCGCGATGGGATCGCGATGGATGTCGCCGCTGTGGGGCTGTGCTTCTCGCGCTCGCCGCCCCACGAGATGCAGCGCATCCATAGGAATGTATTGTGGGCGGCGAGCTGGAGGAGCGATGGGGGTCGCGGGGCAGCCAATGTCACGCTGCCTGACCGCGATTATGTACATTATTGCAGTCAGGTACTGTAAGTAACATTGCTTCTCCTCTTGAGAAGGGGAAAACTGGGGGCAAGTTTAGTGGACTTTTCAGGCACAGTGTGCTGGTAAGAATATAGTCGTACAAAGAGAAATTCTCTAAAATTACATTTAATTGAACATGGAAATACAGTTCATATATTAAAAACTTGACGTTCCAACGGAACTAACTAACAAACTAGCTAGACATTGCAATAAGCCGTCTAGACCATCACAGGAAGTGGTTAACCAATGATCAAAACATAGTAATACAGCGTTTCAGAATTAAATGAAATACATGCTATAGAAAATAGATTAGATGATTAGAATATTCTGTGTACGTGAAGGAGGTTCGGACATAGACTGTTTGAAAGATGGAACTTGCAATGTAATGACTCGACCGGTTTCGCGCGTCTTAAAGCGCTTCTTCCCAGAGTCTCTTAGGTATAGTTTGCTACAAGACACAGGATATTCTAATCATCTAATCGATTTTCTATAGCATGTATTTCATTTAATTCTGAAGCGCTGTATTACTATGTTTTGATCATTGGTTAACCACTTCCTGTGATGGTCTAGAGGCTTATTGCAATGTCTAGCTAGTTTGTTAGCTAGTTCCGTTGGAACGTCCACTAAACTTGCCCCCAGTTTTCCCCTTGTTCCCATACATACTAGGACGCGGCACCTTTTTATACTATCAAGTATCCACTTGCTCACTACATGTGAGGATACTGTCTCCTTCTCTTTATTCATTGCTTCTCCTCTTACCTAGTCTAAACAAACAAACAATCCTTGCAGTCGGGGAAAATACCTACTGAAAGGGATAATTTTCTATTTTCCCAGAGTTGGGCTTTGAATCTGAAAAAAAGAAAACGACAATTCTTTGTAATCATCTTTAGCCATAATGCAGACAGCACCCCACAGTGCCGCTGGGAGTGTACTTCCTGAAGAATGTGTTCTTTAACTTCCTGTCTTCCAGAGACTTTTTTTGTCTGCAAGAGTTCAAATTTATCCAGGTCAAGAAAAGGTAGTAGTAGCAAACCACATTCAACTAGACTCGTTCTGTTATGTTGAAGACGTTTCGCTACTCATTCAAGTAGCTTCCTCAGTTCCATTGAATCAGATGAGTTGCAAAATGTCTTGTACCTTATAAAAGTCTAGTTGAGTGTGACAAACTACTATAAGGTCTGTTTTTTTTTCCCCATCGGCCTTTATAAATATGAGAGACATGCAAGAACGTAATTGGAAACTCCCTTTTTGAACTACAAATAGGGGTTCTTAGGTCACCACGGAAGAAGGGACTGAAGTGGAATGGAACACCGATGATGCTTGGATACAAAACTTAAGTACCAAACTAGTGGTATAATTTTCAGTTTAGACTGGAGTGTACTTTTAATTAGTATTAGCATAATATATCATTTTTTTGGCATTCCCCCAGTTAAGCCAGTGATTACTCATAGATTAACTAAAAAAGAAGTTCAAAAGAAATTGTCTATTGATGTTTCTTTTCTTTGGACTCTGTCTACTGCCTCTGTCTGCTGTTGAATTTATGCAATCTCTATGGATTTCCACCATCACTATCATTAAAATAATGTCTAATTTATATTTAGATTTTGCACAAAGTCTCCAATTTCCTTTCAGCAGCCGCAGCTGTTATCGTGGCTGTTCACAATAGCTATTACATGTTATTGTACAGCAAATAATACTTTGTTGTCTAACCAGTAATCAAGTAATAATAGTTTATATGTTAAGCTGAGCCAACCTACACATATCCAAGTAACAGAGAAAGTGACAAACAGGTAGGAAGGCTGCCGCTCCAGGTGAGCACACTAGAACAATCAATGTCCACTCAGGAACCAATGGATGCCGGCAATGCACGGGATATGCAAAAGAAGAGAGATATGGACAGCCGCACTCCAATTTCTTAAAAAGACGTGCCCTTTATTAGGTAAAGGAAAAATGCACTACAAGTATCAGCACACAGTGGGAAAAACAGCTGACGCGTTTCGCTTTGGATATCAATGCTTAGTCATAGCTGCCAAAGCATGACTAAGCATTGATATCCAATTCGAAACGCGTCAGCTGTTTTTCCCACTGTGTGCTGATACTTGTAGTGCATTTTTCCTTTTCCTCTTCTAATTGTGGAAACTTCACACTGGACCCTATGCAACTTGAATTCTGGTCCGCTTCACACTTCCTCCAGTTTCTGGAACCTTGATTTCCAAATGAAATGCAACATTTTCCACAGTCCATGATTATTTAGGGATCCATGTCATCTGCTGATGATTTAGAGCCGCTGCTGAGTCAATGAAGTGGCTGCACTCCAATAAAAACTTTATTGTACAAAATAACAAAGAAACAAACCACAGCAGGGTACAGGATAAAAAACTGATGCATTTCACACTCTCAACAGTGCTTAGTCATAGCTATTTTATCCTGTACCCTGCTGTGGTTTGTACTTTTGTTATTTTTCACAATAAAGGCGTCTTTATTGTAGGGCGGCTGTCCAGAAATTCTAGAGAGCTTCATGCTTCCCTCTGCTGACCAGCTTTATTGAGACGTGGATTTCATTTTCCAGAAGGACTTGGTACCTGCCCACACTGCCAAAAGTACCAATTCCTGGTTTAATGATCATTGTATCACTGTGCTTGATTGGCCAGCAAACTTACCTGACCTAAATCCCATAGAGAATATGTGGGGTATTGTCAAGAAGAAGATGATAAACACCAGACCCAACAATGTAGACAAGCAACCTGGTGCATAGTGCATAGTGCATACTATACTGTACATGGACATACTTTTCAATAAGCCAACAATTCTGTATTAAAAATCCTTTTTATAGATCTTATGTAATATTCAAATTTTCTGAGATACAGAATTTGGGGTTTTCACTAGCTGTAAGCCATAATCATCGAAATTAAAATAAAGAAATGCTTGAAATCTATCACTTTGTGTGTAACGCATTTATATAAAATATATGAGTTTCATTTTTTGAATTGAATTACTGAAATAAATTAACTTTTTGATGATATTCACATTTTATGAGATGCACCTGTACCATGTTTATTATATATATATATATATATATATATATATATATATATATATATATATATATATATATATATATATATATATATAAAAATGGCCTTTAGTAATACTTTAAGATTGCCTACCTTCTATTTTGAAGATAACCTCCAGGCAAACCATAAAATACACAAATAAAATACATATAAGAGAACTGTTTTATCTACCAATATTTTTATATATATCTGTCTGTCTACTTCTGTTATTTACACAACCCCCTCACACAGTGCTGACAGGTGGATGATGCCACTAAGGCCCCTTTCACCCCAAGGCGTTTTTCAGGCGTTTTAGAGCTAAAATGCTGTGCCGCGATGTCCGCCAGGTACACACGATCGTCGGTAAGACAGCAGGGAGACGTGGAGCTCTGTGTGTAAACACAGAGCTCCACGTGCTGTCAGAGGAGAGGAGACCGATCTATGTCTCTTGTACATAGGGACACAGCATCGGTCACCTCCCCCAGTCACCCCCCTCCCCCCACACAGTTAGAACACACCCAGGGTACACATTTAACCCCTTCCTCACCCCCTAGTGTTAACCCCTTCCCTGCCAGTTACATTTATACAGTAATTAGTGCACTGGTCGTTGTATAAATGACAATGGTCCCAAATTTGTGTCAAAAGTGTCCGATACGTCCGCCGCAATATCGCAGTCCCAATAAAAATCGCAGATCGCCGCCATTACTAGTAAATTTTTTTTTTTTTTTACAAAAATACGTCGAAAAATACGTATCGGCCTTAACTGAGAAAAAAAAAGTTTTTTTTTTAAAAAAATTGGGATATTTATTATAGCAACAAGTAAAAAATATATATATATTTTTTTAAATTGTCGCTCTTTTTTGTTTATAGCGCAAAAAATAAAAACCGCAGAGGTGATCAAATACCACCAAAATAAAGCTCTATTTGTGGGGAAAAAAGGACGTCAATTTTGTTTGGGAGCCACGTCGCACGACCGCGCAAATGTCAGTTAAAGCGACGAAGTACCGGAAGATGAAATTTTGCCTGGGCACGAAGGGGGTTTATGTGCCCAGTAAGCAAGTGGTTAAACCACAGGCAAAGCAGGTCAAACACAACCTTTTTTTTTGCAATCAAAAGAATTATGTAAATTTATGGTTGGGGAATTGTATTAAGCGCTCATTGTTTTAAGCTTAACACACTGAGCACAAAAAAATAAATACAATAAAACAAACATTCCCCAGTAAAGTATGCATTAACATTCTTACCCCAGCACTTGCAGTTTACAGCCTTCAATGCTGTTGGCTCCAGTGCTGCTTTCCTCAACTTCCAGTCTTCATAGGAATGAGTTAAAGGAGTTGTAAAGGAAAAACAAATTTCACCTTAATGCAACCTATGCATTTTGGTGAAAAAACATCTGATGATGACGCCCCCCGCCCCCCCGAGCCTTCGTTTTACTTACCTGACCCCTCAAAAGTCCCGCGCTCAGTCCCGAGATCCTCTTCGCCGCTCTGCCTGGCCGCTGATTGGCTAGAGCGGATGGATTGAGAGCAGCGCAGCCATTGGCTGGTGCTGCTGTCAATCACATCCAGTGATGCGGCGCGCCGAGGGGCGGGGGCCGAGTGATACAGTGAGCGGCTATGGCCGCTCGCTGTATCACGGGAACGCTCCCGGAAGGACTCATCACCATGCAAGCTCTCTCGCATGAAGGTGATGAGTTCTTGCGGGGAGGAGCAGAGACAGCCGCCGAGGGACCCCAGAAGACGTGGATCGGGGCCACTCTGTGCAAAACGAACTGCACAGTGGAGGTAAGTATAACATGTTTGTTATTTTAAAGAAATTTGTTTTTTTTCCTTTAGTGACCCTTTAAAGGAGAAGTACAGCTGAAGCTCGTTTTTGGCTGTATCACTCCTGTGACCTGTTTTCAGCAGACAGCTGAAGCCCGCTGTCGGTCCAGGCTCAGGCAAGATCGTGACTATAGGGTCACGATTCGCCCACATGCCTGGACCACCACCTGGCTCACCTCCCACTGAGAGCCTGAGCCTGACGCTCCTGCCCCTCCACAGCTCAGCTCTTCAGTGAGCGAGGAGGGGGGGGGCATAGCCAAGCTATCTGCTTAGGGAGCTCTGACAATTGGCAGTGTTTGATAGCTCAGTTCTCAGTCTTAAAGGCGGCAGGGGACAGATGAAGCATCAGACCAATGCTTCATCCAGCTAGGTAAGTATGAATCTGAAAAACAGCCAAACCCATACTTCTCTTTTAACAGTTGACAGTGCTGTCAGGAGCCAGTCTGTTATCTGGGAGGAGCAGGGGAGTGCCTTGCCATCTTAGGCCTCGTACACACGACCGAGTTTCTCGGCAAAAACAGCAAGAAACTTGCTGGGAGATATTTTTTTGCAGAGGAAACCGGTCGTGTGTACATTTTCGTCGAGGAAACTGACGAGAAACTCGACGAGCCAAAAAGAGAGCAAGTTCTCTATTTCCTTGACGGGAGTCTCAAATTGGCTCGTCGAGTTTCTGGTCGGGCTGGTTTCCGACGAGAAACTCGAGCGCGCTTGCTCAGAATAAAGTATGAGACGGGAGTAAAAGTAGCATTTGTAATGGAGAGAACACATTTTTCAAGCTGTAACAGACTGAAAAGTGCAAATCGTCTCCAACCAAACTTTTACTTAACACGCAAACACATGAGATTAGCAAAACCAGCCCCAAGAGTTTAGCCAGTGGAATCGAACTTCCCCTGCCGTTGTATGTGTTGTATGTCACCGCGTTTGAGAACGAGGAGATTTTGTCTTGACAGTGTGTACGCAAAGCAAGCTTGTCGAGTTCCTCGACAAGCCTAACAAGGAACTCGACGAGGAAAACTATGTGTTTCGCCCGTCGAGTTCCTCGGTCGTGTGTACGAGGCTTCAGGCTATGGGGCTGTGTTTCTATTGATGCACACAGTGTAGGGGGGCATAGCTCTAGTCTCTGCATGCAAGGGTGGCACCATAGGATGCTGCATAAGAAAAGGGCCACTCTGAAAGAGAAAGCCCAGTGCAGCAGTCATGACACCAGCTTAAACTAGTACTAAAAAGTTTCATACTTAGTAAGTAATAAATAGCGTCTGAAAGTGCTTAGAAATTGAGGGTTTAATATCACTATAATAATACAAAGCGGCAATAATGTGTGGCTTTTTGCTGCATAAAGGTTTAGCATCAAAGCTGGACTAATGCCAAAAGCTATTTTTGCATATTTGTAAAGTAAAAATAAATTACCAATAATAAAATATGCCCCATCTCTGACTTCTGCAGCGTTCGTTAAATCATCAGATGCTGAGATTTCCAGACCCGGCTGCAGTCCACTGATCACAATGCGTGTAAAGAAACCTGCGCTGGGATGTCTGAGGTTAAAAGGCTGCTGCCTTCCTGAAAAGCTGTCCCCTAGGGGGCAGAAAGGGTATAGAATGTAAAGGATTAGGAATGATGGCGCTGCCTAAGTGTATTGCTACACTGTAGGGTCCTGGTGTGGGTCTACCTGGACCAAAATGGTAAAAGTGTACTCCACTTATTGACTGAACCGACAATGGATCACTCGCTGTACCCCATTCTCCATTTAGAAATATTTTTGCTGGATCAGTACAGTGAGTGACTCTTTTTTTGTGACATTTTGTATAAAATAATATAAATGCAATATGTTTAAATATAATTAAAATGTATATTCTATCTCTGTATTCTTTTGCTTCATCTCTTAACCTCCCTGGCGGTATGATTCTGTCTGGAATTACGTACCAAAAGCGGTACAATTATTTTGCAAGGAAATTTGGCGTTTTATATTGTAGGCCTGCGATTCTTAGGAATAACTCATTTAAATCTGACCAAACAAGAGTCTAGTAGGTATCCCGGGTATGAATTGTTTTTAAAAACAAAATTATAAATTATAATATAATAAATAATTATAAATAATTAAATATTAAATAATAATATAATTATAATAAAAATTATTCAATAATGTAATCAACTCAAAATCACTGAAATTTGCTCAGTTGCAGAATTGTCGCTGTCATTACTTTTATTTTTTTTATGGCGAATTTCCCCACAAATCGCTATCGCACATTTCTGCAAGTGATTATAATGTATTATCGCTGTTTTCTAGCTGCTTTAAAACCATTTTTGACATAAAGGGACACTTTTGGTTGCTATGGACAATCTACAGTTTGCAGGGAGAAAGAACAGTTTTTATTATATAAAAGAACATGTAGGACACTGGGCAGACCACTAGGGACAAGGGGGGGTGTATTTTTTACATACAGTACTGTAATCTATAAGATTACAGTATACTGTATGTAATGTGTTTGTTTACTTTTTTGAATTTGGCGCCGTTCTCCGCTCCCGTGCGTTGTAACGTCGCAGGGAACGGAGATCGGCGGCACACGGGGACACTGTGAATCGAGAGAGGTCCCGCTCGCTCAGGGATGCATCGCAGGATCCAGGGACAAGGTGAGTAACTTGTCTGTGGATGCTGCGAAAGGTAAGCCGCGCCGCTGCACGCTCTGCACATCCACCCCGAGCGTGACTCGGGGATACCGATAGTAGCATAGAAAAACCACCCTGAGTCACGCTCGGGGATACCGCTAAGGGGGTTAAAGAGGAACTGCAGTCTGCTCACAGAATTTGTAATAAAAACACCTTTGCCATTCTGAAGCTTCCCTCCAACCACTTTGCATATTATTTTATATATACTGTGATTCTGTACTTGCCAAATATGCTGCAGAAATCTCCCTCCACGGAGTCTGGCTGCATCCATTTTAACTGTGGGCAGCTGAAGCTGCTGCCTGTTCACTTCCTGGATTTACACAGACACACCTCCAGCTCTGCAGCTCTCGTTGGCCCTCTTATGACTCATCCCCACTCCCTTCCTGGCAAACTATCACAAGAGTGAGAGAGAGAGAGCTGTGCATAATGTCATAAGCCCAGGCTTTTTACCAGACAAGAAAAAGGAAGTGGGCTGTATAAGGTATTTACTGGCAGAAAAAAAAGGTTTTACTATCCAAAGTTAAAACAACAAGGGAAGATTTAATATATGGTAAGTTGAAAAAATGAGTGAAGGCCCACTTTAAATGCAATATTTTATCTTTTGTTCTCAGACTTCCTATTCTGGGGGAGGTACATTTGTTATCTATGCCTCACTTGCTGAGTGTCCAGTGCATCTCTATACGTTTATGGAGGGAAGGGATCCTTCCAGGCATACCTGCCCTTAATCTATCCTTTATTATATTATTATACATTAATATACATTATTATATATTATTATATATGTGCTCCAACTTGGGAAACTCTCAATATTATAGAGTTAGGACTGCAGTACACTGGGGGGGGGGGGGGGGGTGACGTGGCCACTGCAGCTTACGCATATATGTGTATGTGAATGTAGCCACCCTTTTTCCTGCCCCCCCTGAGAGAGACTACACATCTACCTAAAGACACATTCAAGCGGTGTTCCGGCCTCCCCCTCCAAAAATTTTAAGTCAGCAGCTGAACATACTGTAATAATAGGACATTTACCCATCTTGGAACCCAGCGATGTCGGCACTGCAGTCGATGTTTCCATCAGCTGGTCGGGTGCTGCTGCCGCAATTGCCGGTAAGGGAACCCGGCAGTGTAGCCTTGCAGCTTCACGGGCAGGTACCTAGTTCGCATGAGCAAAGCGCCCCCCAGTGCTGGTTTCCGGGTGCCTATTACCCAGCATGTGCCTGTAAAACGTGGACATGAAATGCACCAAAGACGCAACGCAAATGCGCTTTTGCCGCGTTTTCTATTCATGTCAATGGAGACCTGCGCTTCCAAAACCTCACCAAAGATGCAGGACTTTTTAACCACTTACGGACCGCCCGCCGCTGTTATATGGCGATACTTTGAAGAGGTATATCGTTGTTATGGCAGCAGCTAGCTACCATAACCCTGGTATCCTCTTGTTAACCGGGGGGGCGGTCCGCTTTCAGATAAAAGTGGTCTCTGTTAGGTATGGAGATGAGTGAAGTGAAGATGGCCCCCACCCATCCCCATACCATTGCAGGGCGGAAGCGACGTCAAAACGTCACTTCCGTGCTTAGCTCTTAAAGAGACATTTTTTTTTTTTTAAATGACATTACATTTTTATTTTTTATTTATTGAATTTTAGTGTAAATATGAGATCTGAGGTCTTTTTGGCACGAGATCTCATATTTAAGAGGTTCTGTTATGCTTTATGTCTAGTACAAGGGAGGTTTACATTCCTTGTAATCAGAATAAAAGTGACACATATTTTTTTTTAAAAGAACAGTGTAAAATAAAAAGTAAAAGGTAAAATAAATAAGAAAAAAATGTAAACGCCTCCCAGTCCTGCCGAACTCGCCTGCAGAAGCAAACGCATATGTGAGCAGCGCCCGCATATGAAAACGATGTTCGAACCACACATGTGAGGTATCGCCGCAATTGTTATGCCTCGTACACACGATCGGTTTTCCTGACAGAAAAAGTGCGATGTGAGGTTTTTGTCAGGAATTCCGACCGTGTGTATGCTCCATCACACTTTTTCTGTCAGTTTTCCTGCCAAGAAAAGATTGAGAGCAGACTCTAAATTTTTGTGACAGGAAAAAATCCTATCGCGAATCACGCTCGTCTGTATGCAATTACTACGCGCAAAAAAAGGGCATGCTCAGAAACAAGCAGAAGAGCCAAATTGCCTATTGAACTTCATTGATCTCGGCTCATCGTACGTGTTGTACGTCACCGCGTTCTTGGCGTTCGGAATTTCAGCCAAGATTTGAGTGACTGTGTGTATAAGCAAGACAATTTTCAGCCGTTTTCTTGCTGAAACAAAAAAACACGTTTTTTCTGTCAGAAAAACTGATAGCGTGTACGAGGCATTAGAGTGATGGCAAAAATTCTAGCCCTAGACCTCCTCTGTAACTCAAAACTGGTAACCTGTAGAATTTTTTAAACTGTCGCCTATGGAGATTTTTAAAGCGGAGCTCCACCCTGAAAAAAAATATCCAAAATGCTGCAAAATTTTATATATATATATATATATATATTTATATATACACACAAACCAGAAGTGCCCGTTGCTAGGCAGATCGTCCAAATCTGCCACTTCCTGATCCGCGGTCCGTCTTTTTTCTTCTCCTTCTCGTGCTGCCTCGCGGCTCGTGCATGCGCAGTAGTGAATTGGGCAGTGAAGCCGCATTGCTTCACTGCCCGATTCCCTCACCGAGGATGGCGGCAGGGCAGCCGAGACCCGAGCGATTGCTCGGCTTCGGCTGCCATCATCGCAGGCACCCTGGACAGGTAAGTGTCCATTTATTAAGTGTTAGTAGCTGCTGACTTTTATTTTTATTTTTTTAACTGTACCTCCACTTTAAGGGTAAAAGTTTGACACCATTCCACGAGCGGGCGCAATTTTGAAGCAATTTTGAAACACGTCAGTGTTGGGTATCAATTTACTCGGCGTAACATTATCTTTCGTAATATAACAAAAATTGGGCTAACTTTGCTGTTTTCTTTTTTTATTCAAAAAAGTGTATTTTTTCCCAAAAAAGTGTGCTTCTAAGACCGCTGCGCAAATACAGTGTGACAGAAAGTATTGCAACAACCGCCATTTTATTCTCTAGTGTTAGAAAAAAAAAAATATAATGTTTGGGGGTTTTCTAGCAAAAAAAAGGTTTTTAAAAATATCTCAGAAAGAGTCTCAGTCCTTAAGCGATTAAAATGCACTGCATCGGCAGAGCAGTGTGAAGAGCCCCATTGAATTCAAAGGGAAACTTTTTGCTACATTTATTTTAGCAAGGTTGCAGCAAATATGTGTTATTGTGAAAGGGCCCTAAGATAGGAAAAAGCACTAATATATTCAAACCTTTTTCTAAAATTCTTCCAGCCATTTGTTTTGTTTGTTTTTGAAAAACTTGAGAAGAGTAAATACTTTTTTAAGATGTTTAAACACTGTATGTGAATTTGGAGACTTCACAACACTTTCTATTCCCTAATCAGTTTACCAGTGGATGTGGGGAAGTGCAAAGTGATAGAATGTATCAGAATAATAATAATAACAAAAAAAACACTCTGCCAGTAATCGCTCTCCATGGTGCTGAAACTGGATTCATATACACTTCAAGCACTATGGACTGCAGTTGTGGCAGATGAATTCAAGGATTCCTATTATTTAACAATGTTCACCAAAAGCTTTTAACCACTTCAAGGCCGCTATATATATATATATATATATATATATATATATATATATATATATATATATATATATATATCTATATCTATATCTATATCTATATCTATATCTATATATCTATATCTATATCTATATATCTATATCTATATCTATATATCTATATCTATATCTATATATAGATATATACAGGCATACCCCGGTTTTAAGTACACAATTGGGTTTATTTACTAAAGCTGGAAAGCGCAAAATCAGGCTCACTTCTGCATAGAAACCAATGAGCTTCTATCCCCAGCTTGTTCAATTAAGACTGGTAATAAAACCTGGAAGCTCATTGTTTTTTATGCAGAAGTGAGCCTGATTTTTTGCTTTCCAGCTTTAGTAAATAAACCCAATTGTGTACTTAAAACCGGGGTATGCCTGTATATATATATATATATATATATATATATATATATATATATATATATATATATACACACATATATACACACACATACACACATGCGGCTTTAAAATGGTTTACTGGGGTTATGGCTAAATTGATCATACATGACCCAGCTATGTTTTGAGAGAGAGTTAAAAACTGAATGCACACTATGGGCCAAATCCTCAAAAGGGATACGCAGGCGGATCTGCTGTTCCGCCTGCGTATCCCTGTGCCTATCTTTGGAACTGATCCTCAGAATCAGTTTTCCAAAGATAGGCAGAAGATCCGACATCTGTAAGAGACTTACACTGTCGGATCTTAGGATGCAGTACCGCATCCGGCGTCGAAATGCTGCTTCGCGTATGCAAATGAGGACTTACGGAGATCCACAAAGCTTTTCAGCTTTGTTTTTTCTCCGTAAGTTTACGTTTGCATGCGTACAATTAGGGATGCTTTTACAAGGTGTAAACTGTTTACACCTTGTAAAAACAGACCTTTTTTTCGATCGCCGCAATTTTTTTTTAAATTAGATTTTTTTTTTTTCGCCGTATCTTTTTTATAACACGTCGCAACTTTATTGTCCCGTCGCAATCCACAAAGCCCGGCGTAACCAGGGCTCAAGTCCTGCGGGAACGCGTGGGGACCAAGTTCCTGCACTTTTTTCACAGCAGGAACGCAGTTCCCTTTGCAGGACTAGAGCAGCCGAGCCGCCCGAGCCAATCCTTCACTAAGCGGCGATGCCCAGCTCGAGTCACTGTCAGGGACAGGCGAACTTTAGTAATCCTTTATGTTACTGGCCGCTTCCTGTATATGGATTCATCGGGTAGTGTGCGGGTATTCCGTCACTTCCTGTATATGGATTCATCGGGTAGTGTGCGGGTATTCCGTCACTTCCTGTATATGGAATCATGGGGTATTCCGTCACTTCCTCAATGCCGCAATGTCTCCTGGGAGATTTTGTCATTGTTCCCAGGAGACATTGCGGAGGTCTGCCGCGAGTTATCGCGGGATTTAGAAAGAACTTGCTTAAAGTTCATTCTAAATCCCGCGATAACTCGCGGCAGACCTCCGCAATGTCTCCTGAGAACAATGGCAAAAGCTTACAGGAGACATTGCGGCTTCGAGGAAGTGATGAAATACCCGCACACTACCCGATGAATCCATATACAGGTAGTGGCCAGTAACATAAAGGATTACTAAGGTACAGTGGATCGTAATTTTGCGCGATGCACGTCGGGAAAATGACGTCACGAGCATGAGCAGTACGGCCGGCGCGGGAGCGTGCCTCATTTAAATTGTCATCGCCCCCTGGATAACAGGACCGCCTTGCGCCGGGAGAATTTAGGTTACACTGCGTGAAATTTCTAGGTAAGTGCTTTGTGGATCGGGCACTTAGGTAGAAATTTCCCGCCAGTGTAACTTAAATGGGAAAAATTAAGTTAGGCTACGATTTTGAGGATTTGGCCCTATATTACCAAAAGTATTGGGACACCTGCCTTTACACGCACATGAACCTTATCAGCATCCCAGTCTTAGTCCGTAGGGTTCAATATTAAGTTGGCCCACCCTTTGCAGCTATTATAGCCTCAACTCTTCTGGTAAGGCTGTCCACAATGTTTAGGAGTGTGTCTATGGGAATGGTTGACCATTCTTCCAGAATAGCATTTGTGAGGTCAGGCACTGATGTGGGTGAGAAGGCCTGGCTCGCAGTCTCCGCTCTAATTCATCCCAAAGGTGTTCTATCGGGTTGAGGTCAGGACTCTGTACAGGCCAGTCAAGTTCCTCCACCCCAAACATGTTTATTCTTGCTTTGTGAACTGATCCAAATCATTTGGTGGAGGGTGATTATGGTGTGGGGTTGCTTTTCAGAGGTTGGCCTTGCTTTGTGCACTGGTGCTCAGTCATGTTGGAATAGGAAGGGGCCATCCCCAAACTGTTCCCACAAAGTTGGGAGCATGAAATTGTCCAAAATGTCTTGGTATGCTGACGCCTTAAGAGAGTTCCCTCCACTGGAACTAAGGGGACAAGCCCAAACCCTGAAAAACAACCCCACACCATAATCCCCCCTCCACCAAATGATTTGGATCAGAGCACAAAGCAAGGTTCATAAAAACATGGATGAGCGTGTTTGGGGTAGAGGAACTTGACTGGCCTGTACAGAGTCCTGACCTCAACCCGATAGAACACCTTTGGGATGAATTAGAGTGAAGACTGTGAGCCAATCCTTCTCGTCCACATCAACGCCTGACCTCACAAATGCGGGTCTGGAAAAATGGTGAACCATTCCCATAGACACACTCCTAAACCTTGTGGACAGCCTTCCCAGATGAGTTGAAGCTGTTATAGCCAAAAAGGGTGGGCCAACTCAATGTTGAAATGTGCAAATGGGAAGAAAACACTGACAAAAACAAATAAAATTATTAAAAATTTTGAAAAAAGTCAGACACACTGTAAAAAACAAGATCATGAAAGTAATGCAGCGCTTTTAGTGAACTAATACAGTCCATAAATAATACATTTTAACAAAAGAGTCCAAAAATAATACATTATTGACAAAAAATGTGCATCTTTATAGCGATCAGTGCTATAAAAATGCATTGATTACTATAAAAATGCCACTGGCAGTGAAGGGGTTAACACTAGGGGGCGAGGAAGGGGTTAATCATGTTCCCTGGGTGTGTTCTAACTGAAGGGGGTGGGACTGACATGGGGAAATGACAAATCACTGTTCATACATTGTATGATAGGTCTTTTCCCCCCTGACAGGACCGACGTGCGTGCCTGGCGGGCGCGATCACCGCCGGGCACGCGCGATCGCTCGTTACAGAGCGATAACCGGGAGCTGTGTGTGTGTAAACACACAGCTCCCGGTCCTGTCAGGGGGAGAAATGCCTGATTGTCTGTTCATACAATGTATGAACAGCGATCAGTCATTTCCCCTAGTGAGTCCCACCCCCCCCCCTTCAGTTAGAACACACCCAGGGATCATACTTAACCCCTTCCTCGCTCCCTAGTGTTAACCACTTCCCTGCCAGTGGCATTTTTATAGTAATCAATGCATTTTTATAGCACTGATCGCTATAAAAATGCCAATGGTCCCAAAAATGTGTCAAAAGTGTCCGCAGTGTCCGCCATAATGTCGCCGTACCGATAAAAATCTTATTTTTGGGGGATATTTATTATAGCAAAAAGTAAAAAATTATTATTTTTTTTTCAAAATTGTCGCTCTATTTTTGTTTAAAGCGCAAAAACTAAAAACCGCAGAGGTGATCAAATACCACCAAAAGAAAGCTCTATTTGTCGGAAAAAAAGGACGCCAATTTTGTTTGGGAGCCACGTCGCACGACCGCGCAATAGTCAGTTAAAGCGACGGAGTGCCGAATCGCAAAAAGTGGCCTGGTCTTTGATCAGCAATATGGTCCGGGGCATATAGGACACACTTGTCACTTACTACTGTTTGTAGCACCACCATGCTAGCATCCCTTGTTATACCTGCAAAATTAAAAGTTCCAGTTTGACTTGAACACCACTCCTAAAACATTCATATTCTTGGGTTTAGAAATACATTGGGGCAGATCCTCAAAGAAATTATGCCGGCGTATCTGTTGATACGCCGCGTAATTTCAACTTCTGCGCGTCGTATCTTTGTTTTGGTATCCACCAAACAAGATACAACGGCATCTGTGTTAGATCCGACAGGCGTACACCTTAGTACGCCGTCGGATCTAAGATGCAATTTTTCGGCGGCCGCTGGGTGGCGTTCACGTCGTAATCCGCGTCGAGTATGCAAATTAGCTTTTTCCGACGATCCACGAACGTACGAGCGGCCGTCGCATTCTTTTACGTCGTTTCCGTTCGGCTTTTTCCGGCGTATAGTTAAAGCTGCTATCTGGTGGCGTACTCAATGTTAAGTATGGCCGTCGTTCCCGCGTCTAATTTTGAAAATTTTACGTCGTTTACGTAAGTTGTCCGTGAATGGGGCTGGACGCCATTTACGTTCACGACGAAAACAATGACGTCCTTGCAACGTCATTTGGAGCAATACACCCTGGGAGTTTTGACGGACAGGGCATGCGCAGCTCGTTCGGCGCGGGGACGTGCTTCATTTAAATGAAACACGCCCCCTACTCGCCGCATTTGAATTCCGCGCCCTTACGCCACGAGAAATACACTACGCCGCCGTAACTTACGGCGCAAATTCTTTCTGGATTCAAATCAAAGCCAGATAAGTTACGGCGGCGTAGCGTATCTCAGATACTCTGCGCCGGTGCAGATCTTTGAGGAGCTGCCCCATTATGTTTGATCTGGTACATTGATGGGTTTCCAAGATCCTGCATGGGTACTGTTACAAATGCACTAAGCACTATAGCACTAAGACGCATGCTTCATAATTTCCTATATGTAATAAATTTACATTCAGAAACCCTACAGTAGGAAGCCAGTAACAATATCGCTAATGAAGCTTAAGCCTTTCCATAATCCATGTGTTTACAGTCTTCTGGGGCTTGCGAACATAAATACACAAATGTATTAATATTGCTCCATGTGCATATCTAGTTTAAGGCTTAAACTCCCTCTGTGAGCTAATAATTGCATTATTTAATAAAGGTGCAAAATTTCACAGTGTTTATGACCTATGAGTATTAACTGTAAATTATAAAGACATATGCATAGAGAAGATAACGGTATTGTCCTACAATCACACATAATAGCACAGCTAGGAAGAGGACTAAAAGTCTTATATTCTGCTTCCTAATTCAATACACTTAACCACTTGCCGCCCACCATATAGCAAAATGTTGGCGGCAAAGTGGTTGTGTTAAGCTGATCAGACGTCATATGACTTGGTTAAGATAACAAGCCGCTGCACGCCCCCGGTCGGCATATCGCAGCGATCGTTGTTGTGGTATGTCAGTCTGACACACCGCAACTCCGATCTAGGTAAAGAGCCTCTGACAGAGACTCTTTACCACGTGATCTGCCGTGTCCAATTACGGCTGATCGCCATGTAAACAGGAAGAGCCGTTGATCGGCTTTTCCTCACTCGTGTCCAGGACCACCAGGGATGGCCACCACACTGGACCACCAGGTATACCAACCTAGACAACCAAGGAAATGCCAATCAGTGCCCAGGCAGCTGCAAATCAGTGGCAAAAAAAAAATGCCTGCCAATGCCACCAGTGATGCCTATCAGTGAAATCTATCAGTGCCCATCAATGCCCATCAGTGCCGCCTTTCAGTGCTGCCTATCAGTGCCCAGCAGTGGTGTCAGTGCCACCCATAAGTACCCATCAGTGCAGCCTTTCAGTGCCCATCAGTGTCACCCATCGGTGCCACCTAATCAGTTCCCATTAGTGCGGTTTATCAGTGCCCATCAGTAAAGGAGGGAACTTACTTATTTACTACATTTTGTAACAAAAACAAAGAAGAACTTTTTTTATTCAACATTTTTGGTCTTTTTTTTATTCGTTTAGAAAAAAATAAAAACCGCAGAGGTGATCAAATACCACCAAAAGAAAACGATATTTGTGGTTAAAAAATGATAAAAATTTAGTTTGGGTACAGTTTAGCATGACAGCACTGAAATCTGAAAACTGGCCAGGGCAGGAAGGTGCGAATGTGCCCGGTATTGAAGTGGTTAAAGGGTAACTCCACTTTTGTGGGGTAAAAAAAGAAAGAAAAAATAATATAGTGCATATGATTGCGACACTTATTTTGTAATCGAATGTTATTAAAAATTACCTTGCCTTTTCAATCTGTAGCCAATGTAATTTTCTGAGAATGCATTGCAATATGGCTACCACTCCCCAGAAACATAATTTCCTGCTTGTGTGATTGGCTCACCAATTTTCTCAGAAGTCTGCCTGAGATACAAGTCAGATTTCAGGCATCGCCTGCATCTAAAATGTAATTTTTTGAAAGATACTTTCAATAGGAGCATGTCTAAAGGGATGCAGGCACGGCAGATTTCCTCATTAGTGCTCTGTAGCTCCCCACCTGGCAGTTAATTATGAAACCACTCCCATTAGACCCACTTAGTAGAGAGGCACAGACAAACACACATGGATTTCATCAGAATAACAAAAGGTAGGAATCTGTAACAAAGTTTGTTATAATCCTTACAATGTACATAGATTACCCAGAGGGGGTGTTTTTTTCTCAACAAAAGTGAAGTTGTGCTTTAAGAAAATAATATGGTTTGTGACATTCATTTAAATATGGAACAATGTTTGGTATAAAGTATGACAACTCCCACCCAAGATCCACTCCCCACCAAAAAAAAAAGGTATACACTCATATGCATATATATTTCACAGAAAATACAGTGCAAGATTTATTTAAAGTGCCAATTTACAAAAACAAAATACGTCAAACTAACAGAATAATCACACATACCTCAGGGTACTCGGTACTGGCCTGGCTGGTCTCAGGGTGCTGTACCCCCATGTCCACCTCTGTACATCCCCATGTCCACCTCTGGGTTCATCTCTGTACCCCCTCATGTCCACCTCTGTACCCCCCATGTCCACCTTTGTACCCCCCCATGTCCACCTCTGTACCCCCTCCACCCCTGTTCCCCCCCCATGTCCACCTCTACCCCGTCCACCTCTGTACCCCCCTCCCATGTCCACCTCTGTACCCCCTCCACCTCTGTTCCCCCGTCCACCTGTGTTCACCTTTGTACCCCCCATCTCCACCTCTGTATCCCCTATGTCCATCTCTGTACGCCCCATGTCAACCTCTGTACACCCTCCACGTCAACCTCTGTAACCCCCCCATGTCCACCTCTGTACCCTACCATGTGCTCTGTGTTAGTTCCTACCTTTGCACTTTCCTAGTCTGAGCCACAAGATTTGATTGGTTGCTAGGACCACCTAGCAACCAATCACCTGCTACATCTCTGGCATTTCCTGTTCTCTGTTTACGCTGCCTTACCATCTCTCGCTCTCCCTGCTGTACAAGAGAGCGGGAGACGGTGTTTTTTTCTCACGGCGCCGGTCCGTATGTCACCCGGGTAGCGGTACAGTCCGCACCCGACTCGGGCACCCCCACAGCCTGTCACAGCTCTCTCCCTGCACTGTCAGTTATTTACACGCCGCGGCCGCCGCGCTCTCACTGCTGCATACAGGGGACTTGGAGGAGGGGGGTGTCGCGGCCACCCGACACCCCCCCAGCGTGTGACACCCGAGGTGAATCGCCCCCGCCCCTAGTTAGTACGCCGCTGCAGAGGCTGCTCGAGTCCTGCAAAGGGAACAACGTTCCTGCTGTAAAATAAGTGCAGGGACTCGAGCCCTGCAATTATTACATTGTGTTCATAGGAGGACAGGGTGGGGTATGGTAAGGGATGGAAGAGTTAGGCCTCTTACACACGACCGAGGAACTTGGCAGGCGAAACACATCATTTTCCTCGTCGAGTTCTTGTTAGGCTTGTCGAGGAACTCGACGAGCCAATTTTCTCCATTCCCGTCGAGGAAAAAGAGAACATGCTCTCTTTTTGGCTCGTCAAATTCCTCGACAGTTTTCTCGCTGAAAAATGTACACACGACCAGTTTCCTCGGCAAAAAAAATCTCCCACCAAGTTTCTTGATGGATTCTGCCAAGGAAACCGGTCGTGTGTACAAGGCCTAAAACAGTGGGGCAGAAAGGGAAGGAAGGGGTTCTGTATTGCATAACATTTTTGCTGTCTGTTTCTTTGCTGGGGAGATCCGCTCTCCCACTCTCTGTACCCTGGTGATCATTTATATCGGACAAAAAATTATGGGAGAATCCAATTTTTTTAGCTGTCACCATTTTGTATGGGAACGCTTGCTCTGGCGACTACTTTCCAAGGCTATTCTTTGTAGAGCTTTCCTCTCACTACAGATTATATTTACAGGACTGGAAATGAACATTTCCCAATGTGACACAGATAGTAGGGGAGGGGGGACAAGAAGGTTTTAACTACTCCCCACTCTACCCAAAATTAAAATGTAATTTGATTTATAATGTAATAATTATTAATAATTATTAGTCTGGTAATAATTAAAGAGTGGCATTAAAGTAAACTCTGGTTTAAAACAAGTATGTATTTTTAAAGTGTTACTGAACCCAGGAGCCTGCATTCACTCTATCTGGCCTCGCACAGTACACAGAACATGGAAATTCAATTATTTTAGTAAATATAAACTGCTTAATACCTTTTCTCATCAGCAGTATATAGCAGTCTTCTGACTTCTTTCAGTGTCTGGTTAAAGCTTGTAGGAGAAGTTTTCATTCTCCTTTGACTGTCCTATGAGGCTGCGGGACCCCTGACCCTCTGTCTGGACAGTGCTGATTGGCTCTGGGCTGTTCACATGCACCATCCCAAGAAAAATAAAACTCTAGCAATACACACCAAACTAAGCACTTTCAGAATGCCCCCAAGGCATTGTTCTATCAGGAGATGAATTGAGGGTTGTGGAAGAAGGCGAGTATCAGAGAAGACAGGATCAAACAGCTTTTTTACACAATGCACAGGATTAACCCCTTAGGTTGTCAGATGGACTTTTTCCATCGAATTTTCCGATCGTGTGTAGCCCCATCAGAGTTTTTTCATCGGAAATTCCGATGAATTCCACCGGACTTTAGATATAAAACATGTTCTATATTTTTCTGATGGAATTCCATCGGAATTCCGATGTGATTTGGCTGGGTAAAAGCCAGATCGTGTGTACACGACATTACACTTTAGGATCCAATGATTTCAATGTAAAATGACAGTTGGAAGTAAACACTCTCACTAAATCTGCTAACTTGTACACAAAAACACAAACTAGCTAACAGAAAAACAAGTGGATCAGCAAGATATTTTCTAAAACTGACAAAAATATATTAAAATCCATAAATTGGACCATATCTAAGAAACTAGAGCTGATGCAATCCAACCAATGCAATTTTCCGAATCAGCGCCCCAAAGAGAGTAGAGCGAGGATATTGATTAATGTCACTTTAATTTATTGATTTTATTTTTATTTTTTATTTAATTTTATAGCTGTCTAAAGTTCAGCTTTATAAATTAAAAAGTTATTTTAAAGGATGTTTTGGTTATGGTGTAGGGTTCCGATAAAGAGAAGGCTTGGCCCAAGTGCAAGGTTAAGGTTGACATCAAGCCTCATGCCCTTTAAATTGGAGAGATAAACCCTACTAACACTGATCATAAACACGTTTAGAACTGACCAAAGACCATAGGAATAGATTTTAAAGAACGCAGACTTCCATTTAATTGCAAACAAAGCAAATGAAGATAGAACTCCTGCAACTTTTCCTCAAAAATCTAATGGGAATTGGTTTGTTTATCGTGAAACAAAGGAAACTTTAAATACAGTATTGATGTAATTTAACTTATTTGCTGGCTTGAAGAGAAACGGTTGAATTAGAGACGTCAGCTGTCCTTTCCCAATAATTTGAACTTTATACAAGTTTTTCTCTGAGACATCTTGCTTGCCAGTGATAGAGATAAAAGGAAGAACATATACAAACAGTACTTAGCACAAGAAGACCATAGATACTGTATGAGATTATAGTTATACGTAGGCAGATAATTGAAGGTGGCCATTCACAGATTAGAAAATCGATTGGGCATAGTGGAGTTCTGTTCTTTTTTATAAAATCAGAAATAAAGTTTATTAAGTTACAACCAATAAACCGAGCACATACAACCTAGACAGACAGCAGTGTGACGTTCCAAAGCACTTAAAAGATACATGGAATATGACAGAGCCAGATAACAGATCACCCCCAGAAAACACCCATCTTGAAAAATCGAGCCACCGATATGGATAGTGGAAGAAAAGTACAAATAGCAACAAAAACATGACCACTTAAGATATAAGTTCCAACATTCCTAAAAAAGAGATAAACAATATCTCAACCCAAAACTCTATCTATTACTAAGTCAAGAGGTGTAAGGCCTGGAACTGCCAACCAGTTTCCCCACAGTTTATCAAACTTTCATGGACACCCACTATGCTGGAAGATAGCCTTTTTCCAGTCATAGGTTATCTCCTATATGGACAACCTATTCTTTGTTGGTGAGGGTCCTGTCTGATTTCCACTTTTGCAGAAGGAGTTGGCGGGCTTGAAACAATGCCCTATTAACGGCTACCTTCTGAAACTCAGTTAGCGGAAGGTCATCTAGAATACCCAGAATGTGAAGCTCTGTTCTGATCAACACTATTTGCCTCCCAACCCCTGCAATAAACAGTAGCAATTTGTACACCCTCCACCCCATCACTGACTTTTTTAGGCTGTATCATGTCTTCAAAGCCAATGATTGTAATTCATTTAGGCCAGCCTTTCTCAACTAGGGTTCCTCTTGAGGTTGCTAGAGGATCCTTAGACAATAAGTAGTGACAATTTGACCTCCTATGTACACTAACCACCAATGTGAGGGGGCATGTCTATGTTATCATGTTTACTGTCTGTGCTTCTTTCTATTTTTTTATTCATTTAATTTTAAGATTATTATAGAAATGAATAGTAATATTTGAGCAACCCCCACTATGGGGCAGATCCTCAAAGAAATTACGCCGGCGTATCTGTTGATACGCCGCGTAATTTCAAATTTTGCGCGTCATATCTTTGTTTTGGTATCCACCAAACAAGATACGACGGCATCTGTGTTAGATCCGACAGGCATACGCCTTAGTACGCCATCGGATCTAAGATAAGTAATCCGCGTCGAGTATGCAAATTAGCTTTTTCCGACGATCCACGAACGTACGAGCGGCCGTCGCATTCTTTTACGTCGTTTACGTTTGGCTTTTTCCGGCGTATAGTTAAAGCTGCTATCTGGTGGCATACTCAACGTTAAGTATGGCCGTCGTTCCCATGTCTAATTTAGAAAATTTTACGTCGTTTGCGTAAGTCGTCCGTGAATGGGGCTGGACGCCATTTACGTTCACGACAAAAACAATGACGTCCTTGCGACGTCATTTGGAGCAATGCACCTTGGGAGTTTTGACAGACGGGGCATGCGCAGTTCGTTCGGCGCGGGGACGCGCTTCATTTAAATGAAACACGCCCCCTACTTGCCGCATTTGAATTCCGCGCCCTTACGCCGCAAGAAATACACTACGCCGCCGTAACTTACGGCACAAATTCTTTCTGGATTCAAACCAAAGCCAGATAAGTTATGGCGGCGTAGCGTATCTCAAATACTCTGCGCCGGTGCAGATCTTTGAGGATCTGACCCTATATGCTTGCAACATGTTCCAATTCACCCATCGTTATGTGTTCCCATTCACAAATTCTAAATGCTCCAGTTTTAGTAAATCTCTCCCCACTTTGTACATCTAGTTTACAGATTTCTAATGAGATCTGTCAGTACAAAACAGAGAGGGTTAATTATGGTAAGTATAACTCCCCAGCCCCTCCTTAACATTACACAGAAAGGGAAAGCTACAGTAGGTAGGATTTTTAGTGCAAGTAAAAAGGTGGATAGATAGATAGATAGATAGATAGATA
Source organism: Rana temporaria (assembly GCF_905171775.1). Classification (NCBI taxonomy): domain Eukaryota; kingdom Metazoa; phylum Chordata; class Amphibia; order Anura; family Ranidae; genus Rana; species Rana temporaria. Next base: position 51,378,364 of record NC_053490.1, on the reverse strand, counting down.
GATAGATAGATAGATAGATAGATAGATAGATAGATAGATAGATAGATAGATAGATAATGAAAATATATTTATTGTAATTTCACTACTGAAATCAAATCTACATGCATTGATGATTCAGAATGCGTTCCATCAGCAATTAATATGTTTACTGTAATCCGTTGCGCTCCCATAGGAACGATTGCCAGATGTTCCATAAAGGAATACATCAAACCTTCTAAGCGGCACCAGTGTAAATTGTAAATCAAAGCTTTCTACAGTAACATCACATGATCATATATACAGCCAACTTTTCCTATCTCCAGAAACAGCCTTCAGCATAATATATGAGCAACACCAAAACGCAAAAGCCTAACATGATTTTCAGGCATTTGCAAACCAAAAGCTGAAAATAATATTTAAAATCAAGCAAATTGCACAGCTTCTTATTTGGCTGAATGTCTAAACCAGCTCCATATGCTCTCATCATCGATAACTATAGGGTGCACACTCTGTGTGTTCCTCCATGTATGAAGCCAAAAGTTGACCGGCATGGCCACAGAAAAAAACAAAAACAAGATCTTTTATTTTAATCAAATGCATGTTGGAAACAAACATCAGCACCACCCATTAATCTGTGGTTTGCTAAAATTACCAAGACTCAACTCTTGGAAGAACTGTTGGTCTCAATCATACAGAGGAACGTTTTTGGAAAGCATGGTTCTACTGGACCCAATTCACCTACTAAATATAGCGATATCCTAAGATCTCTACATTAACTTGAACCTGTCTTTACTAATTCTCTAATCTGAGAGATTGAATGTTATCTTGAGCTGACTTGTAAGTATTTAGGCTTTTTGTCCCTTTTAGATCTTCTCTCCTCTTTTTTCCCCGTTTTGGGGAACCATAGACAACCATATATTTTTTACACTTACTGTACATTTATAAATATCTCTTGCATCATACTCCTGATGAGTGGACAGGATCCACGAAACGCATAGAGTTCCACGATGTCAAGACTTTTTGGCTTTCACATTTTATGTCAATCGGGTAATTGTCTATGTACCATATACACTCGAGTATAAGCTGAGTTTTTCAGCACTTTTTTTGTGCTGAAAATGCCCCCCTCGACTTATACTGGAGTCACCTTTTTGCGCCTGATCTCCTGGAATTTGGGGACCTGGTACTGGCCGGCCATAGGTCCCCTGGACCCCAATCTTGTCACACATGTAGCCCCACTCTTCCTCTACAAATGTGCAAAGTTTGTTGTCCGGGGGACCTACGGCCGGGGAGCACCAATTTTTCAAAGTCGGGCACCCCTTCCATAAACTCCCATGTTAAATGTCAGTCTAGTCATTGACACAGTGAGGCATGGGCATAGTGAGGCATGGGCACAGTGAGGCATGGACACAGTGAGGCATGGGCACAGTGAGGCACAGTGAGGCATGGGCACAGTAAGGCATGGACACAGTGAGGCATGCACATGGACACGGTGAGGCAAAGTGAGGCACAGTGAGGCATGCAGATGGACACCTTAGGCTTATACTCGAGTCAATACGTTTTCCCATTATTTTTGTGGTAAAATTAGGTGCCTCGGCTTATATTCTGGTAGGCTTATACTCGAGTATATACGGTATATACCTTATGTATCAGTGCAAGATGATTTATTTTACCAACATGTGTTTTCTAGATGTCAGCTTTAAATACAGCTTTATCTTTTTAGAAAAATTATACTATATATTTAATGATCATAGAAAGTCCAATTCTGATTGTTTATTAAATATCAATTTTACTACTTACCGGTACATTTCATGTACTATTTTTTTGTGACACGCCTCATATAAAGTCCCATGACCACTGTTCTGTTTATTTGTTATCTCGAGGAAGGGGGAACGCCAGTCGTATTTCCCCTACCTCTGTGCTAGGCCTACCAGTCTCTTCCCATACCTGTTCACCCCCCCCTTTTTTTTTTATTAGGACACTCCAGATGAGCAGTCGTAGTAGCCTGCTGCAATCCTTCTCAAACAGTGAATATAATTTTGACCATATTAACTCCTAACATTCAATCAGTCGTACTTTGTAGCGGCAGATCTTTACAAGTATGCTCTCTTGTATTCCTATAGCTCCTATTTTACTGCTGAAATAGTGTATTCTTTTTGTGTTCCCTACTGCACCATTTTATATATAATGCAAAAGAATAAATAAAGAATTAAAAACAAAGGGAATGCAAGGCAGGAACAAAAAACATGTTTCTCTAAATGACGAATTTTAACCACTCGGGTCTTTATCAAATCTACTATAAAATAAGTGGTGATGTACCGAAATTTCGCCCATTGGGAAAAATAAATAAAAATTAAATAAATTATAAAGACGAATATAATACAATTATTTATGAAGATCGTGGCGAGGCCTAAAATAATGCTGTCTGCAGAGTTTGGCAGGTGTTGACTTTGCAACCACCTCCATTTACCTTTACTGAAATGTGCCACAAACATACCATATATAAGCCTATGGCATTTACAGCTAGTTTAAAGCATGGCTGCAAAGCTTTACAAGAAATTATTAGCATTGTGAAAAAAAAATGCTATAGACTCTTTAATGTGCACTAAAGCCTAACTCCACATTTAACGTCCCTTTAAATTGTTAATTTAGGCCAAGCTGGCCCAAACCTTTTACTGCACTTATGTCTTGTACACACGGTCGGACTTTCAGAGAAAAAAAGTCAGACAGGCTTTTTTTCCTCGGAAAGTCTGGCCATGTGTAGCCTCCATCTGACTTTTTTGGTTGGAAGTCCGACGGACCTTAGATAGAGAACCTGTTCTCTATCTTTCCTCTTCTGGATCCGAAGAAAATCCTGCCACTGGACATCCAATAAGAAGTGTCCACGTCATGCAAGCACTTACATGGAGACCCAAAAAAAGACCCAAAGTAGGAAGTAAAACAGAAGAGTAGAAGGCTCGCTAGGGTGCCGTTAGTATGACCAGGGCATAAAGTGACACTAAACTCCAGTCTAAAGAAAAAAGTTATTAACTTTAACTTCTAATGCTCTCAGCCTCCTCCGAACTCTCTAAATTCCCTTTATTGCTGCCATGATCTGACTTCCTGTTAGAGGGTGGCTACGTTGTCTCCCTTTGGTCTCAGTGTATGTAGCAAGGTAACCACCCTCTCTAGCTCACTCCTAAAGCCTCGTACACATGACCGAACATGTCTGCTAAAACTGGTCCGCGGACCAGTTTCAGCAGACATGTTCGGTTGTGTGTAGGGCCGACCGGACAATTTTACAGCCGACCGGACAGGTTTCCAGCGGACAAATGTTTCTTAGCATGCTAAGAAACATGTCCGCTGGAAGCCTGTCCGTCGGACATGTCCGATGGTCAGTACGACTCATCGGACATGTCCGCTGGCCCGAGAACCTGCGCATGGTGTCGAAAGTGATTCGACGCATGCGTGGAAGCATTGAACTTCCGGGTTCGCGCACGTCGCCGTGTCATCGTCGCCGCCACGTCACCGCGTCGCCTGTCCATGGGGAATTTGGTCTGATGGTGTATACAGCCATCAGACCAAATGATCCCAGCGGACATGTCCGATGAAAACGAACATGTCCGCTCGTCTGTACGAGGCCTAAGATGGACTTGGGGATATGGACTATGGGATTTGTAGTGTGCATAGAGCAGTGTCCATGACTGCACCTAACATGCACTGCTCATTCTAAACAGGCGGAAGTGGGGGGGGGGGGCAGAGGAGAGGTTCAGGAGCTCACAGAGGACATTACAAGGAGGCAGAAAAACACAGTAATAAACCATTTCATAAAGGGCCATTATAGAAGAACTACACTGCATCCGAGTACAAAAAGAACAAAAAACGCCGTTTAAATTATTTTTAATAATCAAAAGCAAACTCCCCCATCCATCCATGTCTATATGCTTTATTTTGCTAAGAAATCACCTTGAAAAACACCTCTCAGCATTACTGGCCATGGCCATCTTGAGTAAGGGCAGATGATTCATGTTTTATTACTTTACTGGAATCCATTTGCCCTTAGCTCAGGCAAGCTTAGCTGAGAAAGCCCCCCCCCCCTGAAGACTTCTGGGATGAATGACATCATTTGCCTAGGCATGGAAACCAGGAAGTTACTGAAGAAAGCTAAAAAAAAAAGAAGACAAGTAAATATAACATACTTCCCTATCTATTTACTAATGCTAGCAGCATCAAGAATACAAATATTCAAAGTTGATTGAAAGAGTGAAGTTCTGCTTTAAAGTGGTTGTAAACCCTTACAGACCACTTGGCCCTACATGTAAGCCTAGATTAAGGTTTACCTGTAGGTGCAAGAAATATCTCCTTAACCTACACGGTTAAGGCAGAAAAGGCTACATCGATGGCTACGGCCCATGCGTGTCGTAGACAATGGCGAAGGCGCACTGAGCATGCTGTTAATGAATGGGACCATGCCATCCCTGATGGCTCCCACGCGCATGCGTGGAAGTGACGTCATCGCTGCTCCGGCCAGTCACAGCGCCGAAGCAGTGATACCCGGAAGTCACTATGGGTATCATAGTTGCGGCGGAGGAGAGGAACGAGGGTCGCTACAGGGACTTCAATCTCACGTAAGTAATTCATAATGAGCTAGTATGCTATGCATACTAGCTCATTATGCCTTTCTCTTGCAGGTTTTTTTTTTTTTTTTTTAAGGAAAACTTTCAGAGGGTTGTGGATGTGTACAGAATAATTTGGGAGAATAAGGATACTATAAGGTAAAAAAAGGGCATTTAGATAAGGATCCAATCAGATAAAGGGGCGTGGGAGGGTGGGGTGGCCAAGGGAAGATAATCTCAGAGTAGGGCTTTAAGTAGCCTACAATAAAGGATATTTTTATATATTCCATGGTCTTGGAAATCAACTTGTGGCTTTATACTTTTTATTTTTGTTATCTTCGTTTTTTTTCTTTAATGGAATATTTCCACCTGTTCGCATTTTATTTTTTTCAGGTACACATAAAACAGCAGCTGGTCTTCCACCGATAGGTAAGAATTTCTATTCATTAAGTGCCTAAAAATAGAACTTCTAAATCGAAACCTGGCTAGAATGCTGCGTATCTCCCCACAACACACACTTTAAAGAATATAATAGATGAGAGAAAATGGTAAATTGCGTCTCGCACTTATAAAAGACTCACCAAGCTTATCTGAGATTCCATTTTCCATGTTATTTCAATGGTGGCTGGAAATCAACAGAAAACAACTCTGCGCCTACCACTGCCCACAGAGTATTTGTCCGGTTATTTTCAAGCAGAACGGAGATCATTTTTGACTGAAATACTATTTTATAGAGATAGTTTCTTTGTGTGCGAATATCCTCATGGGACGATTGTGCTTATATTTATCTAAAAAAAAACAAAAAAAAAAACTTGGCCTTCTCTGGGTGCAACTCTACCATTGTACATTTAACAAAAGAAAAGCCTGCAACCCACATTCACAAACATTGTATATGTTCTTTGTCATTCAGAAAGCCAATATAAAAGCATGGTAGCCAGGCAACTAGCATTTTTAGGAGAAAATAAACAACCAAAGCAGGTCTTCCGACATGACCCACTCCATCAGGTACCAAAATACTCAGCTTCCAGAAACTGTATTCCCAGCCCAAACCTCTTTTTTTTTTTGTGGTTTCGGATAGCATATGGAGTGCTCGACCAAAGAAGTTTGGGAGATAGAGAATGAGTGCTGCCAGCATTGCTGCAGGGTTGAAGGGGTGATGGGTCAGCCTGTCAGTGCTCAGACCATATGCCGCACACTGCATCAAATTGGTTTGCATGGCTGTCGTCCCAGAAGGAAGCCTCTTCTAAAGATGATGCACAAGAAAGGCCACAAACAGATTACTTAAGACAAGCAGACTAAGGACATTGATTACTGGAACCATGTCCTGTGGTCTGATGAGACCAAGATAAGCTTATTTGGTTCAGATGGTGTCAAGCATGTGTGGCGGGTACCAGGTGAGGAGTACAAAGACAAGTGTGTCTTTCCTACAGTCAAGCATGGTGGTGGGAGTGTCGTGGTCTGGCACTGTATGAGTGCTGCCGGCACTGGGGGCTACAGTTCATTGAGGGAACCATGAATGCCAACATGTACTGTGACATACTGAAGCAAAGCCTGGGCCCCTCCCTTTGGAGACTGGGCAGTATTCCAACTTGATAATGACCCCAAACACATCACCAAGATGACCACGGCCTTGCTAAAGAAGCTGAGGGTAAAGGTGATGGACTGACCAAGCATGTCTCCAGACCTAAACCCTATTGATCATCTGTGGGGCATCCTCAAACGGAAGGTGGAGGAGTGCAAAGTCTCTAACATCCAAACACGATCGGAATTTCCGATAGAAAAAGTTAGATGGACTTCAGATATAGTAAAGATATAATAAAATATTTACAAAAAATGTGAGGGGTGTACTCACTTTTGTGAGATATTGTATGTACACTATTTGTTCCTAATAAAAAAGTGGGACGTATAAATTAATATGTATCCAAATGTGCAACCTAATTAAAGCCCTACCCATCTCCCAAAAAAAAACATTGGGCCAGATTCAGAGAGATCGGCGTATCATTAGAGCGGCGTAGCCTATCTGATATGCGATACGCCGGCGTAACATAGAGAGGCTCGTACTGTATTCACAAAGCACTTGCTTCCTTTCTTGCGCCGGCGTAACGTAAAATGGCCGACGTAAGCCCGCCTAATTCAAAGTAGCAAGGCAGTGGGCGTGTTGTATTAAAATTAACCGTGACCCCATGTGAATGCATGGCCGATATAATGGCACATGCGCGCGCATGCTCAGAATCACGTCGCATATCCTCCCTAAGATACGACGGCTCAATGCGTATGACGTGAACGTAACCTACGCCCAGCTCCATTCACGTAAACGACGTAAAATACGACGCTGTTCCCGCGCCCATACCTTAACATGACTTACCCCTGCTTCATGAGGGATAACTATACGCCGGACATACGCCTTACATAAACAGCGTAGCTTACTGCGACGGGCGCAAGTACGTTCGTGAATCGGCGTATCTAGGTCATTTACATATTCGATGCGTAAATCAACGGAAGCGCCCCTAGCGGCCAGCGTAAATATGCACCCAAGATACGACGGCGTAGGAGACTTACGTCGGTCGTATCCAGGCAAAATTCGGGCTCAAGATGATTTTTGGGAAAAAGGACCGGGGACTAAAAAAATAAAAAAATGGAATTAAGTTTATTTATTCTAAATTTATATTTAGAATTCATATTTATATTTTTTTATTTCATATTTTTGCCCTTGATTCCTAGTATCCGAAAAAAACAACAACAAAAAAAAACATCTAGAATAAGCACACCTACAGTACATCACATAGATAATAGCGGAGCATTTGGGGTCAAAGTTTGCCAGGATGAAATCACTCATCAAACAGGCCATCTGGTAAAAATGAGATTGCCATAACCGAGATGTGTCATTACCCAGGGAAAATCAGTGGTTGCCCCGGCACAGGTCGATAAACAGCAATTCATACACAATCAGCACTACATAAGCAGAAACAAAAGTACAAATGAATACGATATAAAGGAAATAGAGCATTACACACTCCGGGTCAGACTGCCAGGTAATACGGCACGCACAGTGAGGTGCGATTATGCGTTTTCTTCCAAAATGCTCACTGCGTATCTACATTCAGCTTGTGCCTGGTGTCTATGAATAACAATGGGCTGCGTTAATAAACTTTTTATACAGCACAAGGAGAAAAAAATTGAAAAATATAAAGCAGAGAATAGAATGAGTTTCGAGCAATCACTTTATGTAGCACAAGCAAGTTAATATTCTTTTTTACAGGCACAGCAGGAACTGCTTTTTCCCCCCATTTGTTTTCTTCCTTTGTATGCAGTATTTAATAACGTTGGAAAGCATCATTCATTGCAAATGTTTGGGCTGTTTGGTACATTGTTCCCTAAAAGCTAGTTTGAGAGGCACTATTTTTATACGAGTTAAAAAAAAGAAATCACAATTGGGATATAAATAAATTACCAATAGCGTGGTTCCATGAGAAATGTGGGTGTAGATTGCCACTCTGAGACCATCTGAGCCTTCCTAGGCATGAGCTCATTTATGGTGCTGGCAGGGGGTTTATGATAAAATCCTGTGTGGTTTTCACGTGAATGGGGCTTAAAGGGTTAGTTTACCTTTGCAAAAAAAATAAAAAATGCCTATGCAGTTAGGGGGGTGCTGGTAGACAAAAACCAACTGTGCCGCTATGAACAATATTGAATAACTTACCTGCTATAGCTGTAGGCCATGTTGGCCCCTACACAAGTGTAACGCCCTCCTAGATAGGCTGCTAGGAGGATAGGTAAATGTTGTTGTTTGCTCCTCGGTAATCAATGGAGCAGCTATTGATTTATTTGGCTGTTCTGGACCTCACAGGTTGCAGGTTTGACTATTTCCCATTGACTTCTTGAGACTTCTAGAACAAGGGTCCTCAAACTTTTTAAACAGGAGGCCAGATCACGGTCCCTCAGACTGTTGGGGGGCCAGACTATAGTTTAAAAAAATATGAACAAATTCCTATGCACACATCTTATTTGTAGTGCAAAAAAAACAGGAAAAAAAAACATTTAATATTTAAAATAAAAAACTATTTTAATCAACATAAACTTATTAGTATTTCACAGACTCCCCTCATCACAGATCCCTCCCCCTCCCCATCACAGATCCCCCTCTCTATCACAGAACCCACTACGCAGTACAGAACCCCCTCATCACAGAACCTCTCCATCACAGATCCCCCCCATCAAAAAGCCCCCATATCAGGTCATCCATCACAAAGCCCCCCCATAAACGATCCCCCATCACAGACCCTCCCATCACAAATCTCCCCATCACAAAGCCCCCCCCTGTAACAGACATCACCATCACAGAGCCCTGCATAACAGAATCCCCCAATCACAAACTCCCCCTATCACAGATCCCCACATAACAGACCCCCCCCATCACAGACTAACCCCCTTAACAGACTCCCCCATAACAGACTCCTCCCATCACAGATCCCCATCACAGACTCCCCCCATCACAGATCCCCCATCACAGACTCCCCCATAACATAACAGACTCTCTCCATAACAGATCCCCCCATAACAGACTCCCCCATCACAGATCCCCCATCACAGACTCCACCCATAATAGATACCCCCATAACAGACTCTCCCATCACAGACTCCCCCATAACAGATCCCCTCAATCACAGATCCCCCCCATCAATATTACACTGCCGCGCCTTCTATAATATCACAGCACCCCCCTTCCCGCCGCTACCTTAATCACACAAGACGTGAAGCAGGGCAGGTCCGGACAAAGGTCGGGACTTTGCAAGTGAAAGGCATGTGAGATTGCTGGGACCGTCCTGCTGCCTAATAACCAATCACCCACTTCTTAACTCTAAAGGTCCCGCCCTTTGTCCGGACCTCGCATGTTTCTCATCTTGTGTGATAAAGGTATCAGAGGGGAGGGGGATTGCTGCAATGTTAAAGGGGCAGTCCGCGGGCTGGGTAAATCACACTGGCGGGGCGGATGCGGCCCGCGGGCCGTAGTTTGAGGACCCCTGTTCTAGAACAGGGGTCTCCAAACTGCGGCCTGGGGGCCAGATGTGGCCCTTTGCTTGCTTTTATCAGGCCCTTGGGGCACTATGTCATCCTCTGATACCAACAATGAGGCACAGTTCCTCTAACTGACATCAATGATGGGACACAACTCCTCCCACCAACAGAAGAGTACAATCTCACCCAATGACACCAATGATGGAGCACAATTCTTCCCACTGACATCAAAGATGGCACATTGTTTATTTCCACTGACGTTGGGACCTTTTCTACTCAAAATGACCACAGTCCGGCCCCCCCCAAAGTCCGAGGGACAGTAAACTGGCCCCCTGTTTAGAAAGTTTGGAGACCCCTGTCCCCTGCTGGGACAGTTAAATAGGCAGCTAAAATATTTATTGTGCTGCAGCCGGCAGGTATGTCCAGTAGGTGGCATGAGAGAGCATAGTTTTGGCGTCTGGAGCAGCTAGGTTCTTGTACTCCTAGAGAAGTTCCAGGGCCTCAGAGGCTGCTGCCCCTTTGAGGCAGTTCTGTTGGAGTTTGCTGATGTTTGAGGTCCGAGCTTTAGCAGAGCTGGGGGGCCTAAGTATCGTTGGAGATAATTAGGTGACTACACCTAAGGATCTGGTGTGGAGAACTCACTGGAGAGTGTCTGGTGGAAGCTGGAAGGTGTGTAGCTGTCCTGTGGCATTGTGAGTATTAACCCCCTCCTTCAATGAACATTGTATGGTGAAGCTAGTAACTGTGCAGATGTCCTGTGGCATAGAGATGTCCTGTGGCATAGAGATGTCCTGTGGCATAGGATGGTTCTTAAAGGGTCTCAGTGATGGCAGTCCCTATTAGTCCCTGGCTCAAAGACTGCCCAAAAATTGTTCAAGGAAGCCTAGCCTAGTGGAGTGTGTCCTCCTGTATTTCTGGAGTTTCCCATACGACCCCAACCCCTATCCTGTTACAAGTTGTGGAAGTAATATATTATAAAAAGTCAAACTCTAGACCATTTACTGGAGCCAGATTGGACTGTTGATTGGGTAATTGGTGGCCTCTGCATAGTGTGGGAAAGAACCAGTTAAAATCAGCGGCTCCTACAGGGATAGTGCTACACAAGCCTGCCAGGCTTCTCAGGGTTCCCCTGCCCTGTCTCTTGCTAGACTATGCTATGATACTTCAGCCATTGATGCTTGCAACAAACATTGCACATGTGCATCTACCCCCTTGTCGCGGCATTATGTGGCCGGGTGTTGCATGTAAACAAACTTCCAGCATCTATAGCAGCTGTTCGCCTTTTGACTACCAGCTATGTCAGTGGTTTTCCTGTGCTCAGGACCCACTAACAGGCCAGATTTTAAGTATTACCTTGGGGAGATGCAGACTAGAATACTGCAATCACTGAGCAGCAAATTATATCACCTGTGATGTATTTCAGTTATCTTGCAAACCTGGCCTGTTAGTGGGTCCTGAGGACAGGAGTTGCGAACCACTGTCATAGGGGATCCTCTGATGTGAGAGGGGGGGGGCACTGATGTGATGGGGGCTTTGATATGAAGGGAGGAGCTTGATGTGATGGGGAGGTCCTGGTATGATAAGGAGGCTCTAATGTAATGGATGCCTCTCATGTGATGAGGGACTCTGATGTGATGGGGGACTCTCATGTGATGGGGGTGGGTGGGTGCTCTGATGTGATAGGCGACTCTCATGTGATAGGAGGCTCTAATATGAAAATAAGGCACTGATGTAGAGAGGGACTTTCATGTGATGTGGGGGGCTGTGATGTGACAGGATAACCTCTGATGTGATTGGGGCTTCTGATGTGATGGGGGTTTGATATGAAGTGGGGTCTCTGATGTGATTGGGAGGCTTGGATGCAATGGATGACTCAGATGTGGTGGGAAGGCTCTCGTGCGATGGGGGCTCTAATGATAGAAAAGCTCTGATATGATTGAAGGGCTCTGATGTGGTGGGGAGGCTCTGATGTGAGGAGGGGCCTTCATGTGATGGGGGGCTCTAATGAGATGGGGTGCTCTGATATGATGGGGCCTTTGATAAGAAGTGGGGAGCCTGATGTAATGGAAAGGCTCTGGTCTGATGGGGAAGCTTTCATCTGATGTGGAGGCTCTGATGTGATGGGTGACTCATGTGATGGGGGGGCTCACATGTGATGGGTGCTCTGATGCGATAGGGGAGCTCTGATGTGATAGGTGTCTCTCGTGTGATGGGGGCTCTGATGTGATGGGGGGGCTCTGATGTGATGGGGGCCCTGATGTGATAGGGGGACTCTCATCTGATGGGGGGGTCTCATGTGATGAGGGGGTCTCATGTGATGGGGGGGTTCTGATGTGATGGGGGGTTCTGATGTGATGGGGGGATTCTGATGTGATGGGGGGCTCTCAAGTGATGGGGGGCTCTCATGTCATAGGGGGGCTCTCATGTGAAAAGGGCCTGCGTGCTGATGCAAAGTTTATTTCCGGAAAGGCAGCTGTATGAATTGCTGTAGGCTCGGATTTACATTTCCATCTTAGTCCAGGGTGCATACTTGCATACTTTTAAAGGGTGCCACCACTGAAAAAAGCTTGAGAAACGCTGCATTAGAGAATCCTGTCTCTGGGTATACTTGCAGTGGTAATGAGATATTGAGATAAGTGAGATATTGCCCGGCTGATGTACTGTTACATGTTCTATTGGTAAGTCAATCAGGAAATGCAATAGAACTGAACAAGTCAATCAGAACAAACAGCAATAGTCAACTGCTCTGCAGCAAACTGCCCTGACCCCGTCCATAGCTAAATAACATTGTATCAAACCGTTGTGTGTTCTCAATGCAGATCAATACCCTCTATGTATAGACCGCAGGGAAGGTGATAATAGCACATGATTACCTTGGGGAACTGTCAATAAATACAGGGGGATCTCTAATGAAAATGGGATAGACATTACAAATGCTCTTGTTTTATGTCTCATGGCGCATAAGGATTTCAGTTTAAGAACACTGATGAGTTCTGTTTGTATCTAAAACGGGGTCATTATATATCTTTTAACCACCCCAATACCAGCATGTTACACCCCGCTACCTTTTCCATTTCCAGTTCAGTGATACTAAGGCACAAGGCACCAACCACTCTGATTGGAGCTTTATTTTGCCTGTGATCTTCTGCGCTGTCTACAGCGAATGGGCCTGGCCCGCACATGTGCAGTGCATACAAGGACGTTTAGAAACGTCTGCTTAGAACAGGTGTCCTTGTTGGCTGTTTAATTACAAAATTCATCCGTGGTGTGGTTAGCATATTATAATTTTTAAACATCTACAAAAAAAAAAAAAACACAACCCCCCCCCCCCCCAAAAAACAACCTTTCTTTATTTTAAAAGTTTAATATAACGCCAAACCCTGCACTGCAAACGTTAAATCGCATCTGTAATACATAAGGCCCACATGCCGAATCCAGCCCGCCAGGCCCTCACACCTCTCCTGCAGCTGCGGCACCCCCCTTGTCTCAGAAGTCAGCAGCAGAGAGGAGGACTGAACTCATCTGCCAGATCTTGTGCTTCTCCATGCAGCTGTGGAGAGGCTCATCTCTGCCCCCCCATCTCAGCAGTTGGCAGAAGAGAGGAGGGCAGAACTCCTCCTACAAATTCTGCACATATCTGTTCATCTGCAGTGCTCCCTTGTCTCCTCCTCCCCTGGTCTCAGCATTCAGCAGACTGGCAGCTGACTTTAGTCTTCCTCTGGTCCTACTCCAGACCCTGCACTTTCTGCTTCCCAGTTCTTCCCCCAGCTTCTTTTCGGCAGCAGCACAAGGTAGGGGTGGTGCACTGTGATGACAGGGAGGGTAGAGGACTCTTGACTTCTGATGGTGGGGGGGGCTCTTGACACTTGACATCTGATGTATGGGGGGTGTTTTGGACATCAGCTTATAATTATTATGAGAATAATATAATTCTATGCCAGTTAAAAAGGCGGGTCACACATCGCTGGTGTCATCCACAAGGACCTTTATTGGAGACTGTTCAGACAAAACACCATGGCAGAACCATGCTCTGTCTGAGCAGTCTCCAATAAATACCAGCGGAGTGCGACCCTCCTTTTCAGACTTGCATCTTCTGCTACAGGAGTGTGATTGGGCTCCATACCGGTCTGCACCTTTCCTTCACAGCTTAAGTCTTTATTACTAAACCCAGTAATAATCAAATGCAGAGGCAATTACTAAATATGATAAAGAGTAGATACATTTATATAGTCTTAGGGCCCTTTCACACATGCGGACTGTATGTCCGCTTTTTCATTCATCCGTGTACGGATGAAAAAGGGACATACATTGATACCAATGAGATTCCGGGTGTCAGCAGATGAAAATCCGCTGACACTCCATCTCATCCAGGTCCGCAATCCTCTGATTCTGCAGATGGAGGAAAACCTTATTTTTCAATCGGTCTGCGGATCGGATCGGGGTGAACACGGACAGACGGTCCTTGTTCATCAGATCTCCCCATAGGGGAGAGTGGAGATCTGACAGGGCGGTCTCTCTACAGTGTGCGGGGACCGACCTGTCATCCGCCGGCTCAGCGGGGATCAACGGATCGATTCCAGCTGAGCAAGCGGAGGTTCGCCGGGCGTTTCATCATGGATCCGTCCCACGTGAAAGAGGCCTTATATGGTCTTACAGAGACAACCGGCCCTTTTAGGGCAACAATAATGCTGATGCGGTCCGCAATGAAACTGAGTTTGGCACCCCAGGTTTACACGCTTGCCTAGTCTAGGGGTGCCAGGATAGGGTTTATTACTTACACATTCCTGGCTCTGGCAGGATCCCTCAATATATGCAACTGGTACATCCATTCTTGCAGAGTCCCAGTTGCACGCTTGACATGAGGCAGCACTGAGAATTAGGGTAAGTAATACTCCTTATCACTGCATCTCTGGACTTAAAGGGGTTGTAAAGGTAAAAGTTTTTTTACCTTAATGCATCCTATGCATTAACTTTGAACTGAGTAGGCCGACGAAGTATAATTTTTCTTTATACATTTTGTATAAAAGAAATATTATCTTGGATGACAGCATTCCCCTACCTTTTCTAAAAGAGGAGAGTGCAGAGGCGGACTGGCGCTAAGCCCTTTGTTTTTTCCTTTGAACTAGTTTCTTTTCATCTGGAATAGTTCCAGCTAAACATGCACAGTAAACAGCATTTTCACTCCACACGCAGAGTGATTGACTTCGGTAGGTGCTGACCCCTCTTTCAGAACGGAAAAAAAGGCCTCCTCCCTGGAGACGCCCTTCACAGCACAACCCACTATGGCTCTCTGAAGCTCTTGATGGTATAAAAAAAAGAAAAAAAAAGTCTAAAAATTTCCCAGAGGTCATTTCTCCTTGAAAAAAAATGAAATCAAATTTATTTCCTAAACATCTACAATATAACTACCTGTCCTGAGGTCTAATCGCTCTTGAAATCGGATTTCCAAGGATTCTCTCCACTCCACCAAACACTGCGTAGGCTTTGATGAGTCTCAAAAGCCAGGAGGGTTTGGAAGGATTGATTCATCCTTCGGTCAAAGTGAGTTTTGCATCAAAATAGAAGTACAGTAATGCCGCGTACACACGGTCGGAATTTCCAATGAAAAAAGTCAGACGGATATTTTCCATCGGAAATTCCGACCGTTTTTCTGTCAGAAATTCCAATGGACTTAGAAAGAGAACATGTTCTCTTTTTTTCCGACGGAAAAAAATTTCTATCAGAAATTCCTTTCATCTGTATGGAATTCCTACGGAGAAAAAAAACACGGATGCGAGGAAACACTTTGACGCATGCTCGGAAGCATTGAACTTTATTTTTCTAGGTTCGTCATAGTGTAGTACGTCACCGCGTTTTTAACGGTCGTAATTTGGTGTGTCTGTGTGTACGCAAGACAGCTTGAGCGGAATTCCGTCGGAAAAACCTGTCGGAGTTTATCCCGACAGAAAAAAATGGTTGTGTGTAAGCGGCATAACAGTCTACCTGGTCAGTATTTTTGGTTTTACATCGTGGCTTTGTTTTCTTTTTTTGTTTTTGATCCGCTTGTCAACCTTCAGCCTTTCCCAACCCTAGGGTTCCTTAAGTGCCGGTTCACACTACAGCAACTTGGGATCCGACTTGTAAGTCCTCAAGTTGCTGGACATAAGAAATGCCATAGAAGTAAATGAGAGCCGTCTTAATGTACACTACTGAAGTCGCTCCTACTTCAGAAAAGGTTCCTGTACTACTTTAAGGCGACTTCTAGGCAACTTGTACCCATAGATTTCAATGAAAGTTGCCTCCAAGCCGGATCTCCATCTATATTGAAGCGACTTTACAGGAAAAATAAGATAGTTTACTCAGGTAAACCCCTCTTTCCCACATAGCTGATTATTCTGTGATTGGCCACAGTCAAAGTCGCTAAGTTTTACGCTATGTTTGCCGTTTTCTTATTTGTGCGGTGACACCATTGTATATTATCGAGGGTGCAAGTGGTGCTTTCATCCAGGGAGTGGGATCTCCCCAAAGGCCGCGGCTGGGTCACAGCCGACTGTGGTTTATGATTGAAGTTCTGGTAAGCTGCTTCTATTATCGGTGGTGGGATTTCACACTTAGTGTGCTGTGAATCACGGTGGACCGTCCCTCATAAACTCTGCGTCTCAGGGGAGAGATTGATACATCTAGGAAGTGGGCTCCCCCCCCCCCCTCCTTTCCTCAAAGGCCGCGGCTGGGTCACAGTCGACCGCTGATTTAAGTCTATGATCTGGTAAGCAGCTCATGACTCTGGTAGTCAAGTTACATATGGAATAATTGTGGACCATCTGGGTGGGATTCATTATTCCGTACATCAGGATCGTGGAATCCCTGGAGAATCCTATTGACTTTCTTCCTTCCAAACCCTGATGTCTACTTTATCAAATTGACTTTATAATACACGAAGTCTGGGTGCTATGGCGCAGTTCTAACCCCCCTTTTTTTCTTAGTCAAAGTCGCCTGTCTTGGAGGCAACTTCAAGTCGCATTGTAAGTTGCTCAAAGCAGGGCCTTTAGAAGGAATTTGGGAGCCCCAAGCAAAATGGACATGGAGGCCCCTTCAACCCCCCACACACGCAATGCCCCCTATGTTCTTTTTATTATGCCCCCCGGCCTCCCCTCCCTACCGGGTCCATACTGCATGGCAGGAGAACAGGAAACTGAATCTCCTGTACCGCGCGGTGCCCGGCCGGAGTCTGGACTGACAGGAGGAAGAAAGAGGAGCTTGGCCACGCTACAGAGAAGGGGAAGTGACGACTCAAGGCAGCAGTGCTTCAGGCTCTCTATAGAGCGCTCAGGCGGCTGCAGCATATAGAAAGCGCGGCAAGGGCCCTGCTTGGGGCCCCAGGTAATCTCGGGGCCCCAAGCAATAGCTTGGTTTGCCTGCCTTGTAGCGACGGGCCTGGCTCAAATTCGCACTATACAGTATAGTTGGTGTGTAGAGTAGTCGGAGCTCTGGCTAATTAAAGCGGAGTTCCACCCTAAAAACAAACTTTTTATGAACAGCTCGCCTTTAATGTAAAAAAAATCTTAATTGTTTTTTTTTTTTTTTATCTGCCTAGTTCCTAGTCAGTGGTGGTAGAACTTCCTGTACTAAGACCCCATTGCCTCCTGGGAAATGATGACACTCATTTTCCAGGAGTCTCTAGGCATTACTGTGCCTAAAAATCCCAGCATGCACCTCTCTCGGAAAAAACAGGAAGAAACATGAACTGGGCTTCATAATGCCCACAGCTATGATGGAAACGGCCACAAGATCCCTGAGATGATATCAGGTAAGTTTTTGCAACTGTTTATGTACCGATTGTGCTTTATTAATATGTTTTAATGAATATTCATAATAATGTAATTGAGATTGCAAAAAAAAATATGCCCAGAACCCCGCTTTAAGCTCACAAGTGATCCATAGAAAGTAGAGGCCGGCAACTCGACAGCTTCTCCATAGAAAATATTTATTGAAGCATTACAGCAGTAACCTCATCCAAAAATGCTGATGCATTTCGGCACTAGGCCTTCATCCTTTGATGAAGGCCTAAGGCCGAAACGCATCAGATTTTTGGATGATGTTACTGCTGTAATACTTCAATAAATATTTACTATTGTACTGCACCCTCTTATTAGAGGTGGAACTAAAATCTTAAATAAAAGAACTGTGAGCAGGCAAGCTCTTAAGGCTCCATTCACACCATGCATTGCGTGTAGGAAAGCCCATTCATTTCAATGTGCTGCCCTACGTGTGAAAAACTTGCAAAAGTAGTCTCTGATCCATTTGCGAAATCATGCTGCACCGAACCATGCATTGTGGCGGACATGAAAATGCATGCTATCAGATGCGTGGGTGTGCCGTTAAAAATGAATGGCACCATCGTTTGTCTGCTATATGGTAGTGCATTTCTGCGCGTGCACAAATGTGGACATAGCCTTATTGCAGATTTGCACATGAGCAGCTCAGTTTACATTCTGGTGCAGCGACTGTGTGCCAGAGTGACTGTACTCTTGTGAATGCGCGGAAATGATGTCATCCTGTGTCGGCCAATCAATATGTCCGAAGACCAGCACCCAGAAGAAGCTGAGCATACAAGGCCGGCAAAGGACCTTGGACCATAGAAACAGAAAAAAGTATTGTGGATTATGTTCCACTTTAAACTCCCTGCACAGCTGTTGTAATAGGAAAGCGGAGGTAAATCTAAAAAAATTGATGCTGTTAGTATATCAGCGACTAATTGGGATTTAATCATTCCAACAGATATTGATTACTTTTCTATTCTACCTGGACTGCAGTCTACAGGAAGAGACAAAAGGAGAGCGGTTGCACAGAATGATTAGTAAAAAGCTAGTCTGAAATGGAAGCATTCTGAAAATCTCTATAAATATGTGTATATGTATATATATATATATGTATATATATGTGTGTATATATATGTGTATATACAGTACAGTAGAACGTCGGATTGCGAGTAACACGGTTAACAAGTGTTTCACAATACAAGCTGTTATAAAACAAATCCTGACTCAGTTTGCTAGTGTTGTCTCGCAACACGAGCAGGATTCAAGCCACAGCAGTGTGTAGTACCGCATTTGGCTTGAGGTGGGGGGGCGCCGGGGCCGAGCTGTCCTCTGGCCTTTTCGAGTGTTTCCGAGGCTCTCCGGCGCCACCCACCTCTGGCCACATGCTGTATTGCATAAAAAGTAAAATGGACTACAGCGCTACTAATACAGGGAGTGCAGAATTATTAGGCAAATGAGTATTTTGACCACATCATCCTCTTTATGCATGTTGTCTTACTCCAAGCTGTATAGGCTCGAAAGCCTACTACCAATTAAGCATATTAGGTGATGTGCATCTCTGTAATGAGAAGGTGTGTGGTCTAATGACATCAACACCCTATATCAGGTGTGCATAATTATTAGTCAACTTCCTTTCCTTTGGCAAAATGGGTCAAAAGAAGGACTTGACAGGCTCAGAAAAGTCAAAAATAGTGAGATATCTTGCAGAGGGATGCAGCACTCTTAAAATTGCAAAGCTTCTGAAGCGTGATCATCGAACAATCAAGCGTTTCATTCAAAATAGTCAACAGGGTTGCAAGAACCTTTTAGAAAAACCAAGGCGCAAAATAACTGCCCATGAACTGAGAAAAGTCAAGCGTGCAGCTGCCAAGATGCCACTTGCCACCAGTTTGGCCATATTTCAGAGCTGCAACATCACTGGAGTGCCCAAAGCACAAGGTGTGCAATACTCAGAGACATGGCCAAGGTAAGAAAGGCTGAAAGACGACCACCACTGAACAAGACACACAAGCTGAAACGTCAAGACTGGGCCAAGAAATATCTCAAGACTGATTTTTCTAAGGTTTTATGGACTGATGAAATGAGAGTGAGTCTTGATGGGCCAGATGGATGGGCCCGTGGCTGGATTGGTAAAGGGCAGAGAGCTCCAGTCCGACTCAGACGCCAGCAAGGTGGAGGTGGAGTACTGGTTTGGGCTGGTATCATCAAAGATGAGCTTGTGGGGCCTTTTCGGGTTGAGGATGGAGTCAAACTCAACTTCCAGTCCTACTGCCAGTTTCTGGAAGACACCTTCTTCAAGCAGTGGTACAGGAAGAAGTCTGCATCCTTCAAGAAAAACATGATTTTCATGCAGGACAATGCTCCATCACACGCGTCCAAGTACTCCACAGCGTGGCTGGCAAGAAAGGGTATAAAAGAAGAAAAACTAATGACATGGCCTCCTTGTTCACCTGATCTGAACCCCATTGAGAACCTGTGGTCCATCATCAAATGTGAGATTTACAAGGAGGGAAAACAGTACACCTCTCTGAACAGTGTCTGGGAGGCTGTGGTTGCTGCTGCACGCAATGTTGATGGTGAACAGATCAAAACACTGACAGAATCCATGGATGGCAGGCTTTTGAGTGTCCATGCAAAGAAAGGTGGCTATATTGGTCACTGATTTGTTTTTGTTTTGTTTTTGAATGTCAGAAATGTATATTTGTGAATGTTGAGATGTTATATTGGTTTCACTGGTAAAAATAAATAATTGAAATGGGTATATATTTGTTTTTTGTTAAGTTGCCTAATAATTATGCACAGTAATAGTCACCTGCACACACAGATATCCCCCTAAAATAGCTAAAATTAAAAAAAAACAAAGAACTACTTCCAAAAATATTCAGCTTTGATATTAATGAGTTTTTTGGGTTCATTGAGAACATGTTTGTTGTTCAATAATAAAATTAATCCTCAAAAATACAACTTGCCTAATAATTCTGCACTACCTGTATATAATACAAGGAAACAACCACACACAAAAGACCAAATAATAAAAGCTGCAATCCAAACGGTGAAACCAAACCAATAGTGATAAATATAAAATAATGATGCGCTAATATTAACTAATGTATGGTACAAAGTACAGCAAATGCAAATGTCAATTCACAATAATATAATCCCAATACAAATAAACACAATTATAAGTGTATTTGGAAGTCCTGATAATGAATGGAATGATCCACAGTGCTTCCCCTCTGATCAGTAGCACTCACAACGCTCCAGCTGTAAGGGTCAGATAGGCAGGCACCAGTAGTACTCAGGAACAATCATGTGCAAAAAAAGGAAAAAGAAAAACCTCATTGCGCAATATATTGTTGTATGGATTGCGGACAAAGACTACATCTGTTGTATGTGCACTCACGAATCCTCGCTATGACTCAGACAAGTGGTTCGCCGCTCAGTTTGAAGGTCTCGGCACTCGGATCCAACAGACTCGGCATCCGATGGTGCCATCAATGTAGGCTCTTCCCCTACGCATTGCGTCACTCATCACGTGACTTACTCATGGCTGTATTGCATGCCATTGAAGTCAATGCAAAACAAACTATTTTCGTTGCCATTGACTTCTATGGGGAAACTCGCTTTGATATGTGAGTACTTTGGATTACGAGCATTCTCCTGGACCGGATTATGCTCGAAATCTGAAGTTCCACTGTATCTCACAAAAGTGAGAAATTA
This sequence comes from Rana temporaria, assembly GCF_905171775.1. Lineage (NCBI taxonomy): Eukaryota > Metazoa > Chordata > Amphibia > Anura > Ranidae > Rana > Rana temporaria. The sequence goes on along the minus strand of NC_053490.1, from coordinate 51,357,258 downwards.
CACTTTGCTACAATGCAAAGTAGTGAGTGTACAGTTTGTATAACAGTGTAAATTTGCTGTCCCCTCAAAATAGCTACAGTTCATTGAGGGAACAATGAAAGCCAACATGTAATGTGACATACTGAAGCAGAGCATGATCCCCTCCCTTCAGAGACTGGGCCGCAGGGCAGTATTCCAACATAATAACAACCTCAAACCCTAAAGAAGCTAAGGGTAAAGGTAATGGACTGACCAAGCATGTCTCCAAATCTTAACCCTATTGAGCATCTGTGGGGCATCCTCAAATGGAAGGTGGAGGAGCGCAAGGTCTCTAACATCCACCAGCTCTGTGATGTCATCATGGAGGAGTTGAAGAGTGACAACCTGTGAAGCTCTGGTGAACACCATGCCCAAGAGGGTTAAGGCAGTGTTGGAAAATAATGGTGGGCACTCAAAATATTAACACTTTCGGCCAAATTTTAACATTTTCACTTAGGGGTGTACTCTCTTTTGTTGCCAGCGGTTTAGACATTAACCACTTAAGCCTCGGACCATTTGGCTGGTCAAAGACCAGGGCACTTTTTGCGATTCGGCACTGCATCGCTTTAACTGACAATTGCGCGGTCGTACGACGTTGCTCCCAAACAAAATTGATGTCCTTTTTTCCCCCACAAATAGAGCTTTCTTTTGGTGGTATTTGATCACCTCTGTGTTTTTTATTTATTGCGCTATAAACAAAAGAGCGCCAATTTTGAAAAAAGAGCAATATTTTTTACTTTTTGCTATAATAAATATCCCCAAAAAAATATATAAAATGTTTTCCCCCTCAGTTCCTTGTTTACACAGGCATCCCCCCATTCTCCCGATCCATGACCTGTTTGCGGGTCCGCGGGTCCCGCTGGCACAGTCACAGAGACTGCGGCGGGCACGCGTGCCCGCTAGGCGGCAGTTTCAAGGCAACATATATATATACTGTATATACGTTGCTTTGCCTGCCTATGCCATTCTGCCGACTCATAAGTGCGTGAGGCAGTCTGCAAGTGGTTAAACATTTCTTCAGCATGTTAAAGAAAGGGAAAAGGTGGAACTAGGGAAGGTAAGATAGACGTAGATTATACATCAGCATTAAGGAATGCTTTTTTATTGATAAAAAGGCACACTTATTTTTTTCTTTCAATGATACTATTACTTTGTATTGAGACCTGTCAGGAATTCACACAGGCTTTAAAGGTATTGAATGGTCACTTTAAGAGGTATCTATGGCAACACCTCTTTTAACAGTCAGTCTGTCTCAGCAGCTTTGAAATAAGTGCTCGGACTTTGCGTGACCCTTGGTTCTTCAGTAGACGAAGCTATGGGCTCTAAATCCCATCAAAGGCCTCCTATGTAAGTCAATGGAAAGAGAGGAACTCTTTCCTGGAGAACACATTGAATACGCAGAGCAGGACGCAGACACTCAATGAAAACCCACTTTTCAACAGGGCTGTATTTAGCATTCACACCGCCCCAGGCGCACATGTATATAAAGCACCTTTTTCTAATCTCTTAGCTTTTATTACACACACTGTTTTGAAATATTCTAATGCCCTGTACGCACGAACAGTTTTCCCGTCAGGAAAAAAAATGATGGTTTTCCCGATGGGGATTCCTGTCAAGCCTGCCTTCCATACCCACGGTCACGCAAAACTTTTGACTGCCAAGAACGCGGTGACGTAAAAGACTACGACGAGCCGAGAAAATTACCTTCTATGCTTCTGTGCATGCGTCCAATTGTTTACGAGCATGCACGTTTTTTTTTCCCTCGGGAAAGCATACACACAACGGTTTTCACGACGGGGGAAAAAGACCAAGTTCTCTTCCCCCCCCCCCGCAGTTTTCTCGTTGGGAAAACTGCGAAGGAGCATACACCCGGCCGGTTTTCCCAGCCCAAAGCTGTCATGGCAGTTTTCCCGACGGGAAAACCGGTCGTGTGTACGAGGCTTAAGACCCAGCAGCTAAAACTGGAGGATGGAGGGATGTATGTTACTACATTGGTACCCCTTTAAGCAGACCTGCGTCACAAGTTCTGCTTACCTCTTAACCACTTGACTACCAGCCTGTAAAACCCCTTCATCACCAGGACATTGTTCATTTGATAATTTGACTGACATTTACTCTGTCATGCTACAATGTACCCAAATTTTTTTTTTTATTTTAGTTAAACACAGCTTTCTTTTGGTGGTATTTAATAGCCCATGCAAAGGATTTTCACCAGGAAGGGAACCAGGAAGTGAAGCATTTGCGGCTTCACTGCCCAGTTCCCTACGGCACATTCGCGAGTCGCGCTGCGCCGTGCTCATTGGTCCCCCCTGTGTTCTGGGATCCGTGTGTTTCCTAGAACACAACGGGGGGGGGGGGACTGGCGTTCTGCCTGCAGGCTACCCGCAGACTGTATGGCCAGAAGTGGGTGCCTTAGGCCTCGTACAGACGACCGACATGTTCGGTCGTCTGTACGGCCGAGCGGACAGGTTTCCAGTGGACATTTGTCCAGCCGACCGTTTTGCGGCAGACAAATGTTTCTTAGCATGCTAAGAAACATGTCCGCTGGAATCCTGTCCGTCGGACATGTTCGGTCGTCTGTACAGACTCACCGTACATGTCCGAGCGGCCGCCATCCCTCCCATGCGTCGAATTACTTTGACGCATGCGTGGAAGCATTGAACTTTCAGGGCCGCGCACGTCGCCGCGTCATCGTCGCGGCGACGGCGCGGCCACGTCCCCGCGTATCGTGTACGCGGGGATTTCTGTCTGATGGTGTGTACAACCATCAGACAGAAATCTCCGGCCGGACATGTCCGCTGAAAACGGTCCGGCGGACCGATTTCAGCGAACAGTCCGGTCGTCTGTACGAGGCCTAGGACAGGTATCTGCACCCCCTCCCCCTAAAAGGTGCCAAATGTGACACCGGAGGGGGGGGGGGTTCCAATGAGCTCCGCTTTATCGTATAGAATGCATTAAGGTGAAAAACCTTGAGGGATCACAACCCCTTTAATATACAAACTCATGTTTCTTCAAGACAATTTATACTTACAAAGTGCACCTGAGTTCCTTCCCGTTTTCCTTTAAAATAAAACAATGCAAGCGATATATAAAATCCTAACATCCTTATAACAGATCCAACAATTAGTGTCTGCATTCGGAAGAAAGAAATTCAATGGTCAACCCAACAAGCCCAGACCCACATAAATATTCATGTAGTCATAATTCTGCATGCTAATTTCTCTCTTTTTTTCCCCACACAAGATCCAAGAATTAGCTACTGTTGAATCAGCAGATTCATTAAAAGCATGTTTGGAGAAAATGTGAATAATTATGTAAATTCCCACGCAAATTCTATCACTTGTTTTGGCCTCCGAGATACATGGCAACGCTAGATACAAAATGGCAAGCGTTGCATTGGAATTTCAACATTTCAGAACTGCTAGGATTCTAAGGCAGGAAAATCACAGCATATTTGTCAATTTAGTTTAAAATGAATGCACCACATGTGAGGCAAGATCACACAGCAAACCGAGAGTTTGCAGACATTAATACGACTTTTTTAATTTGTGCCGCCATTGCCGAGGATTCACAAGTCAAGAATAAGCAGTTTTGTGGCATTCTTTTTTACATTGTCTGATACTTCTATGGAAAGCCGCATAGAGACAGGGCTCTTGTGGCTGCTTTTGTGTATTAATAGAGATGATAATTCTTTAACATGGCTCAGCTCTGATGTTTCACGGTACAGGCGACCCCTGCGATGTCGCGGTTCAGAGTTTGAGGCCTCAGTTGTCTGCGGATTTTTACCCAGACTAGCATTCCCGCATCGTTTTGCAAGCAGCGCTAAAGTAACGCTGTATGAGGCGGCTTCGGAATTGGAGGGGGGTCAGGCAACTTTGAAGCCGCCCCTGTGTGAACTGACAGTTACAGTTTATTAACACATCCAAAATTCACAGATTTTCACAATCTGTGGGTGCACAAAGAACGTAACCCCTGCGAATTTCAGAGGTCGACTGTAACATTAATGGGCAGTTAATGTTTGACCATAAACTACAGAAATGAAATCAGGTGGAATCAAAAAGTTGCGTTTTAATTGTTTCAGGGTCTATTTACCATTGTGTGTTGTCCAAACACGTGCAACAACGCATGGCGATGCATCTTCTATTTGTGTAGTGCGTTATATATCATTCATTGTGAATGGCACGCCATTTTATTGCTCAGTCAAGCCCAACCCACAATGCATTGCATAGTTGCCAACATTGTAAAAACAAATTATAGGGACACTTTTTTGTCTTATAATTAGGGGGCGGGTGTGGCGTAGTGGCAAAAATGGGTGTGGTTTAAACAGATTATTGGGCGTGGCTTAAAGGGCGTGACTCAAAGGGGTGAGGTTAGAGTCTGAGATGAACGAGGGATGGAGGAGAAAAAGAGAGCAAAAGAAAGAAAGGGATGGAGGGACAGCAGGCCCAGATCCTACACCACAATAGAAATATGCGTACTTCAGAAATGTAACAATCAGCAGATAAAGATACTCTAAACACCCGGTGTTATCGCTTCAATCATCCCGGCACCATGGTTGTTATGGTGTCAGGATGATTGAAGAGCATTATTACTATTATTACATTGTAATATAAAATGAAATAGTTCAACTCACCATAATGCAGAATAAGTGGAAGCCCTGAGCGTGTCACTTGCCACCATCGCCTGCCACCAGATGTCATCAGGTGTCCCCAGCGGAGTCCCTTCTTACATCAGGTGTCCCCAGCAAAGTCCCTCCTTACACCAGACATGTCTCCGCCGGCCGCTAACAAGGATTTCCCTGGGAATCGCGAAAACCGGGAAAATGCTCTACATCCCGGGAATGTCCCGGGACAGTTGGTAAGTATTGCAGTACTCCACACTGAATAAACTGAATGCTGTGGTGCGTTGCATTGTTAAAAAAGCACGGTGTTGTTAAAAAAAGCCCATTCATATCTAGCTAATGTGCAGAAAAACTTAGAAGGATCCCTACCAAACATTGCACCCTTGTGTCCGTCAAGCCCAACAATACACTGAGAAAAAAACTTGTATATCCTAAAGACCCAACACCCAAACACAAGCAAAGTAAATTAGTATATGCATTGCAGTGTGGAATGCAAAGTCCTGTACATTGGGGAGAAAAAACAATCTCTAAAAAAATAAATGGCCCAAGACTCAAGACTCTAATTCTACAAGCCAAGACTCAGCAGTCTTCCTAAACTTTAAAGCAGTGGCCCTTTGCTAGCCTTTATCCAGGCCCTTGGGGCAGTATTTCCCCCAATGATATGGGGCACTATTTCTTCTACTGACACCAACAGTGGGGCATATTTCCTGCCACTGACACTAACGATGGGGCACTATTCCTCCCACTAAAATATATGACTGGGCACTATTCCTCCCACTAATATATATGACGGGCATTATTCCTCCCACTAATATATATGATGGGACATTGTTTCTCCCACTAATACCAGTCATGGGGCACTATTCCTCCCAGAAATACCAATGATGGGGCACTATTCCTCCTCCTATTGACGACAGGTGCTATTTACCTGACAACCAATTCTGAGGCAATGTTTATTTCACTGATGCTGGGTCACAATTTGGACCCTTAATATCTGAAGGACAGTAAACTGGCCCTTTGTATGAAAAGTTTGGAGATCCCTGCTTTAAAGGAAAAGAGACATTCTATCAAGGACAGTGAGGGGTACATTTTGTAAACAGTGGACAACTTACTCACAAGAGGTGTGAAAAAGTCCATCTATGTCACAATAGAACAACCATCCCTGAACAGGGGTGGTGGCCTCTGACGCCATGTTTCTTCCACATATAATGCCATTTTAACATTTAACATTTACACCTTTAGTCATGTAAAATCAAGGAACTAACACCTATGCCGCCGACAATGGAATTATGTAACTAGAACAGAATGGTTCCACAACTTTCACACCTCTCATCTTGTTCTTGGACAATTAACATTGTCACATTCCATGGTGATTGGATTAAGGTGTCTTAAAGGATAAGTTCAAATTTTTACAAAAAATAAATAAAAAAATGCAAATTTTTTTGCAGGTAAAAAAAAATGTGCATTTACTTTTTTTTATGAGACTGGAAAGCATTAAACCAGTAGATCGCTGGTGTCATGCAGGTCTCCTAAAGACTGTCAGTGTAAGCAGTCTGCCCGTATATTGTACGGGTCAGTGGTTTCACACTGACAGGAAGAATTAATGAACAACCAGAGCTCAACAGCATTGTGGTAGTTCATTCTGAACAACAAGCCGACATCCACAAAGGGAGCGGTAATTGTAGTTCATTCACATGCACACAGTCGCACTCTTTTCAAAAAGTGACAGCTGGTACAGGGAACTTCTCCCCGTACTGCTGTCACACCAGGTGCTCGGATTGCCAAGCCACTGCAGGAGTGGGAGCATGTTACATGTTCCTGAAGGTGAGATTATCCTTTAAGGCAGGGGTCTCCAAACTGTGGCCCAAGGGCCAGATGTGGCCCTTTGCTAGCCTTTATCAGGCCCTTGGGGCATTATTCCTCCCACTGACACCAACAATGGGGCACTATTTCTTCCACCTATACCAATGATGGAATACTATGCCTCCTATTAATAGGGACACTACTTCTATTAACCACCAACCCTGAGGCCATATTTATTTTCACTCATGCCAAGCCCATGACATTTTCTGTCCCTGCTGCCCAAAATCTAGCCCTCCTAAAGTAGAAGAAGAAGAAGTGAAGAAGTGGCTTAGATGAGCTATAAAAAGTCTTCAACATTATATAAAGATTAGCAAAACAAAGTGACAATTCAAAATTTGGGATTTTTTTTCAGTTTCGGGCCACTCTCACCATGTTATCCTTTTCCTATACTGAAAGTAGAGCAGTCTTTCCTCCCTACGTTGCTGATGTCCTCTTGTTCTTTGTACAGTACTTGAATAAAAAAAAAGATGTTTGCCCAAGCCTTATATTGCCTTTGGAGAGCTTTATGAATATTTATTAGATAACCTTTGAAGCTACTTGTATTCCAATTTAAACAAGCATCAGAAATTCCTGACTGGTGATGTAAGGAGGGAGCAGCAGGAGGACATAAGGCAATGAATGGTATAAGTATGGCCTGGCACATACACATGTGCACTGAATGTGCGTTTACGTGCAACGTTAGGAAGTCCATTCATTTTGAAAAGGACGCAATGCATCAATGATTTTGCATGTTACACCTTTTTTAGTGTGGCATAAAGCACAGATGATCCACACCTTGCAGTGTGGTGTATTACAATGCATTTGTATTTCAGTACACAAAAAATAGTGTGTGTTTGGGAAAACACACAGGATTACGTTTACAGTGTGTTACAGTGTAAAAACTGGACAGCTATATCTTACTGTAGGTTCTGTATGGCAACATGTTCGTTTTAGGTGCCTATATTAGCTGTTCAATAGTAGTGGATTAGTCATACCTCCCAACCCGCCCGGATTCTGCAGGAACTTCACGCACAGACTGCATGTTCCCGCAGTCCCGCGCAGGGGTTAATTTTCCCACACAGGAAGAAGAAGGTCAGAGGGGAGACATGCTCTTACCGGAGCGGAGCGCTGTGTTGTCTGCGGCAGCTGAAGAGAAGAGGAGAGAACAGCCCCCCCCCCTCAACAACTTTGATACAGACGTAGGCCCCGTACACACGACCAGTTTCCTCGGCAGAATTCAGCTTCCGACCGAGTTTCTGGCTGAATTCTGCCGAGGAAACTGGTCGTGTGTACACTTTCGGCCGAGGAAGCCGACGAGGAGCTCGGCGAGGAAATAGAGAACATGTTCTCTATTTCCTCGTTGTTCTATGGGAGCTCTCGTCCCGCCGAGCTCCTCGGCGGCTTCAGGGCTGAACTGGCCGAGGAACTCGATGTGTTTGGCACGTCGAGTTCCTCGGCCGTGTGTACGAGGCTGTACATTCGTAAAAAAAGAGACATTGAATGTAATCAATTGCAATAGCGTATCCAAAGCGTGCTAGGCACAGGCGAGGGAGAACAACCACCCCCGGTCACCGGCGCCGAGCCACCCGGTAGCAGTAAAAATATGTCAAAAGGCACCTGTGGCATACTGTACATCAATACTTTTTTATTGTTAAAGTGGTTGTAAACCCTCACATATACCCAGTGAAGTGTCTGGCCTCAGGTGATACACAGAGATTAAACAAATCTTCTTACATCAAATGTACCTGTTTATCTACAGCTGTCTTTCCCCTACAGTCATTCAAATGGCAGAATTTACACAGGACCTCTCAGCTCTGAAAATCAGGGGGCGGTGAGCTGAAGCTACATCAGTGAGGAGAGCTCTGAGAGCTGATTGGAGGGAGGAGACACACCTACTTCACACAGCACACAGCAACAGAGCTGAGGTTGTTAATCAGCTGGAGCTCTCTCCCCTTTCACCAATCTTCTAAGCACACCAGCTTCAGCCGGTGTCTCTGGTCCTTATTGGATAGATGGATAGCAGCGCAGCCATTTGCTCCCGCTGCTGTCAATCAAATCCAGAGTGTTTTTTTCTCAGAAAATAGGTGCAGGAACTCAACCACGACCCGTTCAGATTTCACAAACAGTAGAAGGGTCTTAAATGGTAATTAAATACCAGAATTGCATTACATACATAGTGCAGAGTTCAAGGGGTTACAAAGCTGTCACTTGTAAACACAGAAACTAGACTTCTATGTTTACAGGTGATTGTGGTGAGCAGGCACCAAAGGGTCTGAGCCAGAGGTGGTGGAACTGAGTTCCCCCTGAAAAAAAGCCCTGATCAAATCCAATGCCGGGAGGCAGGGTCGAGTACTACTGTCTGTGTTAATGGAATGACATCAAATTTTTCCCACCAAACACAAAAGAAAGGCAAAAAAAAAAAACTTTGGGCCTGGGAGGACTGTACACATGTTAAAGGCGTTGTAAACCCTTCTGCCAGTGACCAGCCCCCCAGTTCCTCCCCATTTTACTTACCTATAAATATTTCCCTCGGCTGTCCCTCTCTGCATGGGGTTCCAACTCTTCATTGGATAGATTGATAGCAGTGAAGCCATTGGCTCCCATTGCTGTCAATCAAATCCAATGACAGAACATGCCTGTTATCTTACCAATTGCAGTATCCATGTTGCTTCCTGTGTGTTAAACTGAAAGCAAAAACATAGTTATCTTCCTTCTGTAAAATACGCCACCCAATGTAATAGAGATGAAGAGAGGAAGACATGTTTGAAGTTCAGCCTAGGTTACCATCATGTCTCCATCCACAGATACAGTGTAGGAGTGAGTGTAGCCACCCTAGCAAGGAAGTGTATTATTTATAGGATTCACCAGGTAAAAATAAAGGAACAAGCCTAACAAATGGAAAATGAATACATCCAGCACATCTATGGACTGGTAAACTGCAATATATTATCTTTTTGTGTTTAGATACATTTTTATGTGTATGGAATCCAAAACATGATTCTCCATGTCATTCTGTCCTGATTGCTGTATATTTCGCTCCATAAGACAAACTTTTTCCCCCAAAGACATGGGGGAAAATATCTCTGCGTCTTATGGAGCGAATATTGACCAGGCCTCCCCCGTCACCGCTGCCGTGCTACATACCGGGCCGGCTGTGGATCAAGGTCTGTTGGAACTCACTGGAGTCAGACTGATCTGCTGCGGCAGTGACCATCTTTTTCGGACCTATCCGGGCCCCAGCAGCATGTATGATGATCGTAAGGGAAGGGAGCCCTGCCCAGGTAGAAGAAGCCCAGGAAGCTTTGCAGCATATGAGCTGGCCCAGTGCTTGGAGGCATGCCCATTACATGTTGCTCTGCGCACTGGGCCTGCTCACCTGCTGCTGCAATCCTATAGTGTACCCACATTGGTCGCCGCCTCACTCCAAGTCCAAGTCCCTTCCAGTCCCTCTGAAATCAGTGCCCGCCCGCAACTCAGGTCACTTTAGTCCTATCCCAGAACCAGGAGATCATAAACAATACAACAGTTTCATGGTCTTCCAATTGACTTTACTGCATCTATTCTACAAGGGATCAATGGACTCTACATAAAAAGATCTTAAATTTCATGGAGTTCAGCTAAGGAGTTACAATGTCATATTAGGACATTTTTACGGAAGATTATTATTAACAGACTGACTTATTAGGATTCATATGTTTTCACTAGAAGGTGATGAGCCATCATCTGGCATCCCACCCAAAATAAGTGAATGCCGACTTGAGCAGGTTCTCAGGAGACCATGAGATGAATTGTCACATCTCATTAATGTTCATAAACACTTATGTCTATCAAATTCTAATTCTGTACTTCCAGCAAATGTCAAAATGTCATAATGAAGTCCCTGCCAGGATTGTAATTCAGAAATATCGCTGGCTTGAATGCTCACAGATGAATATGCAAGATAAAAAATATGTCTGTAAAGAATGTGCCATTTAATATGTCAAAACACAACGTTGTCCTATAAGACAGCATCTAATTGCCTTCTAAATAAGCAAAGTGTCAGACCATCAACAGTCTAGCTGTCACTCCCTCCAATCCCAGCACACCGCACATGTGATTCTATGCAGCAGCTGAGTTTAATGGAGTCTTTCTTATTTTATTCTCTTAATGTGTTAAATGGCAGGATGACCCAGGACCTTTCTAATCTGATTGAAAGAGAATATCAATATTCAACAACATCCCTCATTGCCATAAATAGGAGATACTGTGTGCCACCGGATAGATAGATAGATAGATAGATAGATAGATAGATAGATAGATAGATAGATAGATAGATAGATAGATAGATAGATAGATAGATCCTGAAAGTACATATAAAAATCAATAGAAACAAATCAATAGATGAATAGATACATACAGTATTGTATTTACTGTATGGGACTGGGCACAAAGATGATAGATAGATAGATCCTGGAAGTATAAAGTGTCTGAAAAAAAAAAATCAGTAGATTGAAAGATAGATAGATAGACATTCTCTAAGTCCACTCTAGTCCATATACATTAAAGTGGTTCTACACCCTGTACAACCACTTTTACCTACAGGTAAGCCTAGATTAAGTCTTACCTGTAGCTTCTCGAAATATCGCCATAGACAACGGCCTGTGATCTATCTATCTATCTATCTATCTATCTATCTATCTATCTATCTATCTATCTTTCAATCTATTGATTTGTTTTCAGACACTCTATACTTCCAGGATCTATCTATCTATCTATCTATCTATCTATCTATCTATCTATCTATCTATCTATCTATCTATCTATCTATCTATCTATCTATCTTGTGTCCAGTCCCATGCAGTAAATACAATATGTATCTATTCATCTGTTGATTTATCCTTCCAATATCTGGCTATCTTATCATCCATCTATCTGTCCTTCCAGGATCTATGGGCCAGATCCTCAAAAGGGATACGCCGGCGTATCTACTGATACGCCGTCGTATCCCTGTTTCTATCTTTGGAACTGATCCACAGAATCAGTTTCCAAGAGAGAGACAGAAGATCCGACATGTGTAAGGGACTTACACTGCCGGATCTTAGGATGCAGTACCGCATCCGCCGCTGAGGGCATTTTGCGTCGAAATGCCGCCTCGGGTATGCAAATTAGCACTTACGGAGATCCACAAAGCTTTTACGCTTCGTTTTTTCTCCGTAAGTTTTAGTTTGCAACCGTAAAATTAGGGCTGCTTTTACAAAGTGTAAACTGTTTACACCTTGTAAAAGCAGACCCTTCTGTCCAGCGACGCGTTTTTTTTTTGTTTTAAAAAAAAAATTTCCCGCCGTATGTTTTTTTTTTCCGACGCAACTTTATTGACCCGTCGCGATCCACAAAGCTTGGCGTAACGTAATTTTGCGCTATGCACGTCGGGAAAATGACGTCACGAGCATGCGCAGTACGGCCGGCGCGGGAGCGCGCCTAATTTAAATGGGAATCGCCCCCATTTGAAAAGGAACGCCTTGCGCCGGCGGAATTTAAGTTACACAGCCGAAAATTTCTAGGTAAGTGCTTTGTGGATCGGGCACTTAGGTAGAAATTTTAAGGCAGTGTAACTTAAATGGGAATTTTTACGTTACGCCGGCTCTTTGTGGATCTGGCCCTATCTACCTATCTGTTGATCTATAGATAGATAGATAGATAGATAGATAGATAGATAGATAGATAGATAGATCCAGAAAGTACATATAAAAAACAATAGATGAATAGATACATATTGTATTTACTGTATGGGACTGGGCACAAAGATGATAGATAGATAGATATCCTGGAAGTATAAAGTGTCTGAAAAACAAAATCAGTAGATTGAAAGATAGATAGATAAACAGATAGGTAGATATATCCTGGAAGGACAGATAGATGGATGATAATATAGCTAGATGGAGAAGGAGAAGGATCTGGGGGTTTTGGTAGATCATAAGCTCAATAATGGCATTCAATGCCAAGCTGCAGTTTCCAAAACGAGCAAAGTCCTTTCTTGTATTAAGAGAGGTATGGACTCCAGAGAGAGAGATATCATTTTGCCCCTGTACAAATCATTAGTAAGACCTCATCTGGAATATGCAGTTCAGTTTTGGGCATCAGTTCTCAAAAAGGATATCGGGGAACTGGAGAAAGTGCAGAGAAGGGCAACCAAACTGATAAGAGGAATGGAGGAGCTCAGCTATGAGGAAAGATTAGAGGAACTGAATCTATTCCCTCTTGAGAAGAGGAGAATAAGGGGGGATATGATCCACATGTACAAATATATAAGGGGTCCATATAGTGAACTTGGTGTTGAGTTATTCACTTTACAGTCAACACTGAGGACAAGGGGGCACTCTTTACAGAGTAGATAAAGGAAAAGAGATTTCACCTCCAAATACGGAAAGGTTTCTTCACAGTAAGAGCTGTGAAACTGTGGAATAGACTCCCTCCAGAGGTGGTTCTGGCCAGCTCAGTAGATTGCTTTAAGAAAGGTCTGGATTCTTTCCTAAATGTACATAATATAACTGAGTACTAAGATTTGAAGGTAAAGTTGATCCGGGGGATCTCGGGGGATCAGGAAATATTATTTTTCCCCTGCTGTAACAAATTGGACCATGCTCTGCTGTTTGTTTGTTTTTTGCCTTCCTCTGGATCAACTGTGGGTATGGAGTTGGGTGTATGGGATTGTACTATGTTTTTTATTTTGTTTGTTTATTTCATTTTTTTGTGGTTGAACTGAATGGACTTGTGTCTTTTTTCAACCTGACTATGTAACTTTGTAACTATGGATATTGGAAGGATAGATAGATAGATAGATAGATAGATAGATAGATAGATAGATAGATAGATAGATAGATAGATAGATAGATAGATAGATAGATAGATAGATAGATAGACAGATAGATAGATAGATAGATAGATCCTGGAAGTATAGAGTGTCTGAAAACAAATCAATAGATTGAATGAAAGATAGATAGATAGATAGATAGATAGATAGATAGATAGATAGATAGATAGATAGATAGATAGATAGATAGATAGATAGATAGATCAACAGATAGGTACTGTATATAGATTCTGGAAGGACAGATAGATGGATGATAAGATAGCCATATATTGGAAGGATAGATCAAGATAGATAGATAGATAGATAGATAGATAGATAGATAGATAGATAGATAGATAGATAGATAGATAGATAGATAGATCCTGGAAGTACATATGCAAATCAATAGAAAGAAAAATCAACAGATGAATAGATACACATTATATTTACTGTATGGGACTGGGCACAACGATGATGGATAGATCCTGGAAGTATAAAGTGTCTGAAAACAAATCAATAGATAGATAGATAGATAGATAGATAGATAGATAGATAGATAGATAGATCAACAGCCGTTGTCTATGGCAATATTTCGAGCAGGTACAGATAAGCCTTAATCTAGGTTTACTGTGGACTTAGAGAATGGGTGGTCCTGGAACCAGGGAACACAATGAAGTATAATTTCAGGTGCTCAAGCTGGCCATAGATTTTCGAAATTCGGCTCAGCAGTTTCAATCCATGGGTGGCCGCTCCTGATCAGACAAATATTTGAATGGGCTTGTGGGAAATGTTTCTCGATCAGCGGCTGCAGACAAGTGTATTCTGTGTAAGTGTAGTCAATATATTCTGACAATGGAGATTCCTGCTGATTCCTTGCTTTTGTACAACCACTTTAATGTATGTGGACTAGAGTGGACTTAGAGAATGGGTGGTCCTGGAACCAGGGAACACAATGAAGTATAATTTCAGGTGCTCAAGCTGGCCATAGATTTTCTAAACTCGGCTCAGCAGTTTCAATCCATGGGTGGCCGCTCCTGATCACACAAATATTTGAATGGGCTTGTGGGAAATGTTTCTCGATCAGCGGCTGCAGACAAGTGTATTCTGTGTAAGTGTAGTCAATATATTCTGACAATGGAGATTCCTGCTGATTCCTTGCTTTTGTGGATGAAGAAATCCATCTATGGCCGGCCTTAGAGGACCATTAAGAAGATGAGGAGACCACAGAAATTGAGTTAGCTGCCCTACAAACGTGTAGACTTTTAGCAGGACCCCTACGTTCCAAATTCAGTTCTAATGCACAATATTCATATTTGATTGGACTTCGTTTTTACAGAACTATGATCACGAAAAAGCTTGCAGCACTGATTAAAGGGGTTTTAAAGGTGTGTTTGTTAATTTCTAAATGGGTTCCTTTAAGCTAGTGCATTGTTACAGTAGTTCACTTACGTTTTCCTTCAATTTCCCTTCTAAATGTTTTTTTTCTTTGTCTGAATTTCTCACTTCCTGTCCCTCCTCAGTAAGCTTGCCCCCATCCTCCGAGCCATTCTGGCTGGGGGTTAGTCAGCCAGAACAGCTTACTGAGGAGGAACAGGAAGTGAGAAATTCAGACAAAGAAAAATAAAATGGGAAGGGAAATCGAAGGAAAAGGTAAGTGAACCAACAATGCATTAGCTTAAAGGAACCTATTTAGAAAAAAAAAAAAACTTTACAACCCCTTTAAAGCTGGAGGCTTTATTGTTTCCCCGCCCCTGCTCAGAATGTGGGCGCCTGAGTTCACTAATCCAGAAGTGTTGATGTAGTGCTGATGAGATGACACTCAGACCAACCCAGTGCTTATGAGGTGTATGGTTTCAGCCAGTGCTGCTCCTGGCCATGCCCCCTGGCAGGTTTCGTCCAGGCCACCGGGGCTTGTTTGCAGAGGCCATGCACTGGGTCGTAGTGCATGGTGTACAGTACACCAACACTTCATTTTTATAGAAATAACAGAAGTTAGAGAAAAGATAAAAATAAGACAAAAATATTACCAATGAACTGTTAGTACACTGTTTGAAAACTGTGAAGTTCACTTTAAAATTCCACCAGCTATTTTTAAATAAATTGGACACAGATTGTTTGTTAATGTTTTTCATCACATTACTCGGAAATTAATATTTTCCTCCTTCCTCTGTACACAAGCCCTCCGGCGTTTTCTTATAAAGAACATATATTTTTTTTTAGGACAATGTTTTATAGAGAAAATGATCCAAATGTTGTTCATTTTCCTTATTAGAATAATTGGAAATTTTAATGTTTTCTAAGGACAAATCACCTTTTCGTTATGTATTACCA
This sequence comes from Rana temporaria, assembly GCF_905171775.1. Taxonomy (NCBI): domain Eukaryota; kingdom Metazoa; phylum Chordata; class Amphibia; order Anura; family Ranidae; genus Rana; species Rana temporaria. The sequence continues at coordinate 51,341,617 of NC_053490.1, read as the reverse complement.
CTGATATGGACACTGATGTGGCATCCAGTGGCTAGCAGAGAAGAACATGCTTGTCTAAATGGGTGTCGGGTCCCTCTCCTCCAGCACCTTTCTTTCCCCGCTCAAACATGCACTGGTTACCCCTATACTTAAAAAGCCCTCACTAGACCCCACCTGTTTGAATAACTTAAGACCTATCTCCCTGCTCCCATTTGCCTCCAAGCTCATCAAATGCCATGTCCATGACTGAATGAGTCTCTACCTCATGGACAACAACCTTCTCGACCCCCTACAGTCCGGTTTTCCGTCCACGACATTCCACTGAAACTGCCCTACTAAAACTCACTAATGACCTAATAACTGATAAAACCAATGGGCATTACTCCATACTTATACTCATACTCTAATGCCGCGTACACATGAGTGTTTTTCATGATGACAAAAATGCAATTTTTGAAATTGGTCGTGAAAAACGATTGTGTGTATGCTCCAGAGCAATTTTCTCAATTTTTTTCACGTCATTTTTTTTCACATCGTGAAAACCGGTAGTGTGTGCGCTTTTACGAGGGAAAAAAATCGTGCATGCTCAGAAGAACGTTATGAGACGGGAAAATTAGCAAAAGCAGCCCAAAGGCTGGCGCCATTCGATTAAAAATTCCCCTTTATAGTGCCGTCGTACGTGTTGTACGTCACCACGCTTTGCTCGAGCATTTTTTTTTCACGAATGTCTGTATGCAAGGCAGGCTTGAGAGGAATCACGTCGAGAAAAACATTGTTTTTTGCATGACATGAATAACGGTCGTGTGTACGCGGCATTAGACCTCTGCTGCCTATGACCACCTGCTCCTCCTCAGCAAACAACCCTCCCTTGGCCTCCATGATTCTGCTTTATCCTGGTTCTCCTCCTACCTATCTCAGTGCACTTTCAGTGTCACAACTCCATCTCCTCCGCTCCTCTTCCTCTTTCTGTTGGGGTACCCCAAGTCTCCGTCCTTGGGCCCCTCCTATTCTCGCTCTATACTTCTTCCCGGGGCCAGTTGATAACCTTGCATGGCTTCCAATACCACCTCTATGCCGACAACACCCAGATCTATCTCTCCATTCTTCAACTCACCCCCTCGATCTCCTCACGGATCTCAAACTTACTGAATGACATATCGGTATGGATGTCACACCACTTTCTCAAACTCAATCTTTCTAAAACTGAGCTTGTTATATTTCCTCCTTCCCGGTCCACCCATGACTTTACCATTAAGATCAACAGCACAACTCATCTATATGTTCGATTCCTGGATAATTAATTATATATGGAAATTCTGTCCTGAATATGGCATCATCATGGCCATACTTGGGTATGATGAATATTTTTATCAATTGTATTTCTTGTCCTGAAATTATAGCTATTTTGACTTAATACAGTATCCCATGAAGGTACTTATCTAATGTGATGTTTCAGAAGATTGATGTTCTCTTTTTCTACATGGATTCATGTATATATGTGAATCCGCACTTATTGTTTCTTCCTTTTGTCTTTTGTGCTCCATGATATTATTTATTAATGTATTTAAAGGTAATGAGTACAACTTGTTTATGTATGAAACTCAAAATTCAAATAAAAACGATTGAAATGCCAGGGTTCTGGGTGTATTCCTCTTCTTCACAGCCTCCACATCCAATTACTGGCTAAATCCTGTTGCCTTAACCTCTGCATCATCTCCAGAATTCAACCCTTTCTGACTAATGACACCACAAAGCAAAGTATTCACTCCTTGATTATTTCCCGCCCTGACTACTGCAACTCTCTCCTAATGGCCTACCCTTACGCAGACTATCCCCCCTTCAGTCTATTATGAATGCTGCTGCTAGACTAATACACATCACTAACCAATTTGTGACTGCTGCTCCTCTCTGCCAATCCCTTCACTGGCTTCCCCTACCCCACTGTGTAAAATTCTAAATGCTAACCACAACATACAAGGCCATCCACAACATCGCCCCCAGCTACATCACCAACCTCATCTGCAGATATCGCCCAAATTGTCCCCTATGCTCCTTCTGCTCTCTAGCTCCCTTTTTACCTCCACCCATGCTTGCCTTCAGGACTTCTCCAGAGCCTTTCCCATCCTCTGGAACTCCCTGCCCCGGTATGTCCGATTAGCCCCCAACCTGTCCACCTTTAGGAGATCCCTGAAAACTCACTTATTTACCCTCTACATTGTAAAGCGCTGTATAAACGGTTGGCGATATATAAATCGTGTATAATAATAATAATAATGTTCTGTCACTCCGGCTCATCACTCATCATCACTTATACTTTCTGCTCTCAGAGCATCTGAATGTGTGACTAGTTATGCCCTGTAAACACAATCGGACCTTTGTCCGACCAAATTCACATCGGAATTTCGACGGAATTCCATCGGAGGAAAAGAGAACATGTTCTCTATGTAATCTCCGATGGAATTTTTCCGATGGGGCATACACATGGTCAGAATTTCCGATGGAAAAAGTCCGTCTGACTTTTTCCATCGGAAATTCCGATTGTGTGTACGAGGCCAAAGGGAAATATTGAGAGAGCAGAATTAATTGTAGACACAGGCATAAAATAAATAGATGCAGATGGGGATTCTAATATATTTCTGGGGCCTAAATATACACAGAACCTTAAAGAAATAGGATGAAACAAATAAGAATTGAAATTTGAAGTATATACTGTATAGCAATTTGCTTCAAGGCAACAAATGAAACCTAATGTTTTCAAACTGAATTAATACCACTCATTAGGATAAAAAGCCAAACTGTTTTTTTTTTTTTTTTCTTTTTAAGACCCAGATGAGAAAAGACTGTCACCAAACACAAGATTATAATAAATTACCGTGCACAGAATAGTCTTTATATAAACAGACCCTTGGCATCCAAATCCGCAAAGAGAAAAAAAAATAAAGACTGCTTTTAAGATATTTAAAGTGTATTATTAGGCAGCGATGTTCTTCCCAACAATGCGGACTCCGAGGCGTCATTACGCCGGAGATTATTCAGCTGCAGTAAAGCAGTCGTTCTTAGAATTTGTAAGTTCTTTGTGGGGAGATAAATCAAATGTGAGCTCTTTAATTCTGTTTGGAGAGGGATGAAAATAATAATACAAACAACTTATCATTTGAACTTGTTGATATTCAAAGACTTCACTGAGACACTGAGAAGAACTAGGGAGGTTTTTCAAATGCTCAGTGAGCACCAAATACAAACATGCCACTTATGCCGCCTTCATGGAAATGGAAATATATTTACCAGTCATGTGGAAAGGCTGTCTGTTTTGTTTCAAATGCAGCATTATGCACTTTTTATATCTCTTTAGACCCAGTTTGAACGTATGGTTACCTGCTGACTTGGCACCGTCCATAGGCAGCTTAACTCTTCAATAAAACACAGAAGTTGAATCAAACTCAATTTTACTTCTAATTTCAGTTCAAAGGATGTTTTTCCACTCTTTTGAAATGTAAGAAGACAATGGCCTCCCTAAGCCTTGTATTTGTGAATATACAACACTGACTGCGGGAATATAGAAGATATAGGGAGAGTCTAGATAGGGCTAAACTAACTAGCACTAAACAGGAGGGGGCAGTGAAAGATACCAAAATCACATTAGTAAACATGTTGTCTGTGTGGTTTCTTCCTCCTCTTAACCATTTGACCAGGCCATTTTTTGCGATACGGCACTGTTACAAAGCACCATAGTTTCGTAGTTACATAGATACATAGTAGGTGAGGTTAAAAAAAGACACAAGTCCATCAAGTCCAACCTATGTGTGTTATTATGTGTCAGTATTGCATTGTATATCCCTGTATGTTGTGGTCGTTTATGTGCTTATCTAATAGTTTTTTGAAACCATCGATACTCCCCGCTGAGACCACCGCCTGTGGAAAGGAATTACACATCCTCTATGTAGTTTAATGTTAAACCTCTTTTCTTCTAATCTTAATGAGTGGCCACGTGTCTTGTTAAACTTCCTTCCGTGAAAAGTTTTATCCCTATTGTGGGGTCACCAGTATATTTGCACATTGAAATCAAATCCCCTCTCAAGCGTCTCTTCTCCAGAGAGATTAGGTTCAGTGCTCGTAACCTTTCCTCATAACTAATATCCTCCAGTCCCTTTATTAGCTTTGTTGCCTTTCTTTGTACTCGCTCCATTTCCAGTACATCCTTTCTGAGGACTGGTGCCCAGAACTGGACAGCATACTCTAGGTGCGGCCGGACCAGAGTCTTGTAGAGTGGGAGAATTATGGCTTTATCTCTGGAGTTAATCCCCTTTTTAATGCATGCCAATATTCTGTTTGCTTTGTTAGCAGCAGCTTGGCATTGCATGCCATTGCTGAGCCTATCATCTACTAGGACCCCCAGGTCCTTTTCCATACTAGATTCCCCCAGAGGTTCACCCCCGGGTCCTTTTCTGCAATACTGTTATACTTTAACTGACAATTGCGCGGTTGTGCGACCTGTATCCAAATAAAATTGATGTTCTTTTTTTCCCACAAGTAGAGCTTTCTTTTGGTGGTATTTGATCACCTCTGCTGTTTTTATTTTTCATGCTATAAACAAAAAAAAGGTCAACAATTTAAAAATATATATATATATATATATATATATATTTTTTTACTTTCTGCTGTAAAACATATACAATAATAATAAAAAAGAAATAATAAAATTTCTTCATCAATTTAGGCCAATATGTATTCTGCTACATATTTTTTGTAAAAGAAAATCCCAGTGAGCGTATATTGATTTGTTTACGCAAATGTTATAGGGTGTACAAACTATAGGATTTTTTTTGGTTTATTACTTTTACTAGTAATGGCGGCGATCAGTGACTCATAGCGGGACTGCGATACTAAGGCGGACGGTCGGGACACTAACTGACACTTTTCACACCTTTTGGGGACCAGTAACACTAATATAGTGGTAAAAAAAACTGTACTATTGACACTGGCTGGGAAGGGGATAACATCATGGGCAGTAAAAGGGTTAAATGTGTGCCCAACCAGTGCTTTACTACTGTGGGGAAGGTGCTTGTACTAGGGAAAGACATGGCCTAGTGTGAACGTAGTCTAGGCCATATATGGGGATATTTACTAATACTGGTGCACACAGAACCTGGTGCAGCTGTGCATAGTAACCAATCAGCTTCCAGGTTTTATTGTCAAAGCTTTTTTGAACAAGCTAAAGTTGGAAGCTGATTGGGTACTATGCACAGTGTGCACCAGTTTTAGTAAATCCAATTGTCTCCATCATTAACGTGCTTTAAGTTGGGGTTAGCTGCCTAAAACACCAAAATGGACAAAAGTCAAGCATGTAGCATTTTCGGAAGTGCAGCACTTCGCAACTGGAAACCAGAACTCTACATTGAAGGTATAGAGAGAAGGACAAAAGGAACAAAACTCACTTAAAATATCATCACTTTGAAAAGTACGGACCTTTTAGATAATAGATTGAAAGGACTTGGCATTTCAGAAAACATTGATTCAAGGCTGATGGAAAGACAGATAAACCAGAGGTTAGTGTACAAACCCAGTGATAGCGAGAATGAATGGAATCGAATCTACAACATAAAACCGTTGTAGCTTGGACGATGAGTTACACCGGACGCCGGTTTGGGAAAGATTGTGCATTAAGGCCTTGAGATTGAAAAGGTAAAGTGATAACCGGAGACCACTACAGATTTTTTTCTTCTTCTTTTTTTTTTTAACAAAGAACATGATGGAGCCTGGGATGAATACAGAGCTTATTTGAAGTTGGGATACAAAAGTGTTTCAGCACAAAAGAAACACACAAATACAAAAACATAAATGCAGCAAAAGGTTGACAGGTTGGGTGCTGACAGATACATTATGGATAGGATAAGTATGGTTTTATTACGCTTTAAATAGCATTTCATACATTCTTCCGAAACAATCACGCTGCTAGCATGCTTTAGTTTTTGTTTTGAAAATTACCTTTAGAACTGTCTACGCTGCTGTCTTGTCTGCTGAAAACCCTTTTAAAGCTTCTTTTTTTTTTTTCAATTCTAAGGGCAGAAATCTTCAGGTTTGACACTCAAAGATATGAAATAATATTCTCGCCCGAGGGATGTTAAAAAAAACATGGATAACTACCCTCAAAGAAGCCTCTGCATTTGACTAGTTGCCTCCCGAACAGTGCAGAGGCTACAAGTCACACAAGCAACAGTTCATTTTCTGTGGCTCCATTAAACAGTTTAGGGCAGTGGTCTCCTTTGCTGGCTTTTGTCCGGCCCTTAAGGCACTAATTCATCCACTAATATCAACAATGGTTCATAATTACCACCCACTGACACCAATGAAAGGCTACAATTCCTCCCAGTGACAGCAACAATGAGGCACAATTCCTCCCAATGACACCAACCATTGGGCCCAATGGCACCAATTATCCGGCACAATTTCTCCAAATGACACCCAACGTTGATTTTTCCCACTGACGTCTGGAACTTTTCTACTCCCAATGGCCACAGTCCAATCCCCCCTAAAGTCACGCACATCGGCTACGGCACCACACCCACTATTACACAAACCGAATTACAGCTATGGAAATTCAAATAATAGAGCCAACCTGCCCCACTATAATGACGGCGGCTGTTCGGCAAGTGGTTAAGAGAGGCACATCTAAGTATGCAGGCATCCGGGGCAAAGCTGTCCACATAGACCATCCTCCTCACCACCATCGACGTCATCTCTTCCACCCTGCGCTCCATGAGAGCTTCAAGCCTCGCTTTCAGATCGCTCTACTGTAGAGTAGTCTTTCCGTTCACGAATGCAGACTGACAGCGGTAAAAGCCGGCGGTGCGGAGGATGGTCTATGAGGACAGCTTTAAGCCGGATTCCTGCATACTTAGATGGGCCTCTTTTAGTCATCAACCACGTGAGTTGCTAAATGTTGTACCTTCATTAAATGTAACCATATTGCTACACTTAGAGGCGCCTCTCTTCTGTTTTATACTCTGTAGCTCCTGATGGATTTTGATTCTAATCCCCTTGGGAAGGCTTCCATTTCTGGATGGACATTTTATGGTTACACAACTTGGTCACATTGCTATATTTTTTTATATGGACTATAAACTGAAGGACTTATGAAGAAATGGTTGTGGAACGAATCATCTGAGTTTCCATTATTTCTTATGGGGAATTTGCTTTGTTATATAGATCTATTGGATTACAAGCATGCTTCCAGGCGAATTATGCTTGCAATCCAAGGTTTTACTGTATATATTTTTTAGCTGAGACCCTAGAGAATAAAATGGAGGTTGTTGCAATATTTTATGTCACACTGTATTTGCACATCGGTCTTTCAAAAGCAATTTTTGGGGAAAAAGTGCACTTCCACCCAGCACTATGCTTTCTCCTGCTGTACACACACAGGCAGGTAGGAAGTGCTACGTACACAGTGCTGTGGGTGTGTGTGTGTGTGGGGGGGGGGGGGGTGGTGTGACGGAGATAGAGGAGACACAGTTGGAAGGGGGAACAGAGGACACCACAGTGGAGGTGGGAGGTACTAGGTGGGCACTACTATGACACATTATGTGTTCTTCATGCCATTTTTTGGTTGGGAGCGTGATATTTTTTTTTTTCAAAGGGCACCGCCTAGTATCCTCCTACCCTGTGATCTTTGTTTTCCTCTATGTTATCCAGGTAGATCTCAACCTCTGAAAGGGTGCCTACGCCTGCTTTAGGGTGAAGGTCCGCTTTAAAGTGCTGGCAAAGGCTGAGTCTAAAAAAAGGTTGCCCAAGTCACACAATCATAACACCTCTATCAAAACACGTTTTGTCAATGGTTTCTCTATTGAAGTAGAACAAACCAGAGTCACCAGAACTAGTGTTCCCTTCGGAAGATTTTTCTTCTATTTCTGGTGACAACCCAAAATGTGGGATTTTCTTTCAATTTCACAGATAAACAGGACCAATAGTGAGGGCAAATCTCCCTAAGGTGGGCACAGACAGCAATAAAAACCAGATAGGTGTTCTACTCCCTCTCTACTCTATTCAAAACTAAAAAAGAAAAAAAAATGCCTTTAGTTATACTTTTACTCCAAAACCACTTTCTTTTATTGTCCCTGATAATCCTGCCTGCCCTTCGTATCGTCCTATAAAATATCTGAGCCTTTAATATTTGTTGGAATGGTATCCTGCTGGGGGCCAGCACAGCATAGAAGTCACAGCCAGTTAAGATATAGTGAAACTTTCTGCGTTGACCTTCACAGGAGAACATCACAAAATAAATACATTACCTCTGTCATTCCCTGTTGATTAATAAAAGCATAATTTGTTTTTGTCTTATTTTTATTCAATAAAAATGTATTGAATAAAAAAAAAGCATAATTTGTATTTTAGCTGTAGGTGATTGGCCTAGACATTTCATGAGTAATGCCACTCGGGGTCTAAGATACTATAATGGCCAATCCCACTAAAGTACACAAAATAATAAAGGTAAAGTCTATTCATATGAGAAAAAGGAGTCTTCACTGTCAAGCCAAGTATTTGTGAAGATGTTTGCAGTAAGTTTATACAATCAACTACATATCCAAGTGTGAAAATGCATTAAAATGTATTTCTAGTTGATACCCAAAATTATTATTTATTTTAATACAGCTACTTATAGAGCACTGTCAATTTATGCAGTGCTATACATATACAGTATATTAATAGAATCCCACACGGGTCATTGAATCAACAATACAGTGGATACATTTAAAAATACATTAAAAACACAAAAATAATTATCACAAAAATTTGCAATAATTTACAAAGCATTTAAACCAAAAAACTGGTCCAAGGAAGACATCAAAATTAATGATGGCTAACGTAAGTATTGGTAAATTTCAAGAACAAGCTCTACATGTTTCGCGGATGACCGCTTCATCGGGAGCTATTGGTGTTTCATCCACGGTAATGGATACGGTTCAATATTGAACTCGATAGAAGATGATGATTAAAATAAATAAGATAAGCTTTTTTGTCAGGCAGTCCTGGTGGTGAGGGCAGCTGGGAATCTATCCAGAGAATGCCAATTAGATAAATGCGCTGGTCAGAGTGTTTAATCAGTAGAGATATTAAAAACAGCAAGACAAGCGTTCTCGAATAAGAGGGACAATTGTCAGAGGTGCTCTCCCTTATGAATGATGTATTTGGCTTTATGGTCCTGCTGATGCTATCCTTTGCAGCCTATAGAATGCTTCCTGGTCTCTATACATTTCAGAATCATACTTTCTGAATCTCATGGGACAATTGTCCCTCTTATTCGAGTACGCTTGTCTTGCTGTCTTTAATATCTCTACTGATTAAACACTCTGACCAGCGCATTTATCTAATTGGCATTCTCTGGATAGATTCCCAGCTGCCCTCACCACCAGGACCGCCTGACAAAAAAGCTTATCTTATTTATTTTAATCAGCATCTTCTATCAAGTTCAATATTGAACCGTATCCATTACCGCGGATAAAAAAAAACACCAATAGCTCCAGATGAAGCGGTCATCCGCGAAACATGTAGAGCTTGTTCTTGAAATTTACCAATACTTACGTTAGCCATCATTAATTTTGATGTCTTCCTTGGACCAGTTTTTTGGTTTAAATGCTTTGTAAATTATTGCAAATTTTTGTGATAATTCTTTTTGTGTTTTTAATGTATTTTTAAATGTATCCACTGTATTGTTGATTCAATTACCCGTGTGGGATTGTATCAATAAAATAACTTTTTTTGTCAACGACTAGTGCCTATAAAGTCCACTTTCATGTTCCTTCAACATCTATTTTTCTGTTATACTTAGGATGTGCCACCGTACTACTCCGAGACACCCACAGTCCATTCTGTGGCTTGTGTACTCTCACCCATTCAAATATACAGTATATTGTACATTCACATCAGTATCTGCCCTCAATGAGCTTACAATCTAAGGTTTCTAGTTCAAATTCATACACACATATACTGTGACCAATTAACCTACCAGCATGAGTTTGGAGTGTGGGAGGAAACCCGCCCAGGCACAAGGAGAACAACAAACTCCATGCAGGTAGTTCTTGGTTGGTTTTCAAACCAATGATTTTAGTGCTAGGTAGAAGTACTAACCATTTATCTACTGTGCCTGTCTTTTCCCCCACTCACTCTAGAGCATGTTTTAGCATTATTTTTATTTTTATTGTTAATATAGCAAGCAAGAACATCATTACCTAGCTAATTAAATTGTTGCATGGACAGCTACTGTACTTGGATCTCAGTTCCTTTTGATATAAACATGCCTCCCAGAACTACATGTCCCAAGAGCCCTTTCCCTACACCGTGTATGGACAATCTTTGGGGTGCCAAGGCAGCATTTTTTTGTTGGAAATAAAATTCTATGTAGAGAGAGGGATGGGCTGAGTTTCGTAGTTCAGCAGGCAGGACAGACAATGCTGGTTGGGATTTAGGGCCCATTCACCCCATTTTATGTGCACTGTAGTGAGCATTTGCCCTTAATACAGAAAATGCTAACAAGAAGTACTGTACTTTTCTGTACTTGAAGGGATTTTAAAGTGATAAAACATAGGGTATAATGTGCATGTATTGCATAGGTGTATGGAATTTTTATTTATTTTTTCCAGACATAGTTGGATGACAAAATATGGAGATAGTATGTATTTGCAGTAAAGTATTTCTTAAGATGTATGCACTAAGATGTTATGATCAGTTATAGATCTAAGAAAGATTCATGGTCATGGAAAGATGCATAGAAAGGTTCTGCTACTCCCAAAACCACTTTTTGGTCACATTTGCCTAGTGTAGTAGTATATTTATTGTTTAAGAATAATATATATTATATATATATATATATATATATATATATATATATATATATATATATCCAGAATCACATACATGTTAATTAAAGTGCTGCTGTTGGATATATTCTTAGCAGGCACCAACTCCACGGGAAAACTCTGCAATCAAGAGGTGACACCACATAGCCTATGGTGCCATTACATTGCAGACATTGTTGTCTCACCTCTTGGTTGTGGAGATATCCTGTGCAGTTGGTACCTGTTAAGGATATATTAAACAGCAACACTTCTATTAACATGCTTGATTTCTTGTATGTGTTTCTGGGCATTAGGAATGAGCTTCGTATTCGAGTCAAACTCACGTTCGACTCGAACATCGTATGTTTGATCGTTCGTTGAATTACGAAAGTTTTGGTCCGTTCGCGCCAAATTCGAGTGGCGTGTCTCGGCCCATAATTTGCTGCGGCATTGCAGTGCATTGCTGGATGATGATTGGCCAAGCATGACCTGCATGCTTGGCCAATCACAGCACGCAAAAAACGATGAGCCATAATTGGCCAAAGCCAGGGTGGCTTTGGCCAATTATGGCTCAGGGGGTTTAGTACACGCTCCACACTATATAATGCTGCCTGAAAGTCGGCCTTGTGTAGTGTTTTGGTGGTTTACAGAGAGAGACAGAGAGAGAGAGAGTGTCATTTTTTGGAGTAGGCAGGCAGGCAGGCAGGCTAGTCAGTTAGAGTTACAGTATGTAGAGGATATATATGCATCCCAGGTGTTGTATATATATTTATACACTGTATTGAGTTTAGATAGATCCGCTCTTCCTAATATACTGGCAGGCAGGTGATTGTGCTAGCTGCAGTATTTTCACGTGGTGTACTGTCTGTGTCCTCTGTACTGTGTGCACCTAAAGCTACGTCAATAGATTTGCTGGTGTTTCTCATATTACTTCCTAAAGGCAGTAGAGCTGCACGATTCTGGGAAAAATTAAAATTTTACAAAGAATCTTAGAATGAAGATCACGATTCTCTCACGATTTTCAAAAAAATGCATGGTATATATATATATATATATGTGTGTGTGTAAATAAAAAAGAAATCACAAAAATAAAAAATGCATGCTAACAAAAGCACCATGCATTTTGGTGCAGCGGCATTAAAAAATAAAATAAAAAAAAGGCCCATGCACTTTGGTGCTATTGAGGGGTGGCAGGCAGTTCATTCTCAAATTAATAGGCTGTTCTGCAGCAAGGCACATACTCTGATGCATCGCATAGATGTGAAGTTGAACCTTTAAAACAGTCAGGAGGCTGAGGGGCATCAAAAACCACAGCAGTGATAGCTGATAATAGCATGGCTGGTTTGTACAACGTCACTACAGTACTACCCTACCTCACTGCGCACTCACTGCTCTATGTTTTCCAAAAAGCTTAAAAAATTCATTTTTTGGCTGGAGCTACACTTTAAAAAAGTACCAGTTCAAAATTGCAAACAGATTATACTTAACAACAAACCTACAGTCCCTGTCTTGTATACTGCTGTTCAAAGTATATAGGGCCAGATTCAGGTAGAATCGTGGCGGCGTAACGCATCGTAGATACGTTACACCGCCGCAATTTTTCATCGCAAAAGCCTGATTCGCCAAGCACTTGCGTGAAAAATTACGCCGGCGGCCTCTGGCGTAAGCCCGCGTAATTTAAAGGGGCGTGTGCCATTTAAATTAGGCGTGCTCCCGCGCAGGACCTACTGCGCATGCACCGTTTCGAAATTCCCGCCGTGCTTTGCGCGAACTGACGTCATTTATTCGATCGGCGACGTGCGTAGCGTATTCCCGGACGTCTTACGCAAACGACATATACACAAAAAGTGAACCTCCGCTTTTCGAAACCCTTCCCCCTCCGGTGTCACATTTGCCACCTTTCAGGGGGGAGGGGGTGCAGATACCTGTATAAAACAGGTATTTGCACCCACTTCACGCCCCTTTCTAAAGTGCGCATGTGGCGAATACATCGAAGCATGTGCAGAAGAGATCACTGCATGAGGACATTGTAAATATCTCCTAAACCGTGTAGGTTTGGGAGATATTTTCAGCAGCTACAGGTAAGCCTTAATATAGGCTTACCTGTAGGTGAAAGTGGTTGTACAACCAGGAGTTCTTGCTGGAAAAAAATATTTTAAGCAACAGACAGCATGGATTCATGAAAGACGGAAGTTGCCAAACAAATTTGATTTCTTTTTATGAGGAGGTAATTAAAACAGAGGGGTGGCTGTGGACGTGCTATACCTGGATTTTGCAAAAGCATTTGACACAGTTCCCCACACAGGGCTCATGTGTAAGGTAAAGTCTACAGGATTGGAAATATCAGTTTGTAAATGGACAGAAACCTGGCTAAATGACAGAATTCAGAGAGTCGTGGTTAATGATTCTTACTCTGAATGGTCTAAGGTTATCAGTGGTTTACCCCAAGGTTCAGTGTTGGGACCCTTATTTTTTAATATCTTTATAAATGATATTGGGTCTGAGATCAAAAGTACCATTTCTGTCTTTGCAGATGACACTAAGCTATGCAGTGGAATAACGTCCTTGCAGGATGTCTCCAATTTACAAGCCGACCTCAATGCTCTGTCTAATTGGGCGACTATGTGGCAGATGAGGTTTAATGTAGATAAATGTAAAGTTATGCACTTGGGTGCTAAGAATATACATGTGTCATACATACTAGGAGGAGTACAACTGGGGGAATCCGCAGTGGAGAAGGATCTGGGGGTTTTGGTAGATCATAAGCTTAATAATGGCAGGCAATGCCAAGCTGCGGTTTCCAAAGCGAGCAAAGTCCTTTCTTGTATTAAGAGAGGTATGGACTCCAGAGAGAGAGATATCATGTTGCCCCTGTACAAATCATTAGTAAGACCTCATCTGGAATATACAGTTCAGTTTTTGCCACCAGTTCTCCAAAAGGATATTGGGGAACTGGAGAAAGTGCAGAGAAGGGCAACCAAACTGATAAGAGGCATGGAGGAGCTCATCTATGAGGAAAGATTAGAAGAACTGAATTTATTCTCTCTTGGGAAGAGGAGAATAAGGGGGCATATGATCAATATGTACAAATGCATAAATGGTCCATATAGTGAACTTGGTGTTGAGTTATTCACTTTAAAGTCATCAAAGGGGACACTCTTTACGTCTAGAGGAAAAAAGATTTCATCTCCAAATACAGAAAGGTTTCTTCACAGTAAGCTGTGAGCTGTAAAAATGTGGAATAGACTTCCTCCAGAAGTGGTTCTGGCCAGCTCAGTAGATTGCCCGTCCTCATGGTCCCTAGCTAACTTTGAGATGGGGGGGAACCCTCCAGGCACAGTTTGCTCCCAATAGGAGTGCCTGGGGTCTTCTCACCATGATCCTGTACCAATGTCTTTGTAGCAGGACGGGTCATTTAGAGTGAAAGTACTAGTCAGTGGTCAACTTATCTGTGCCAGTAGAACTCTGTTTGTAAATTGACATAACATACTATGATCTTATGTCTAGAGGGATTGTACGTATTGTTTATTTTCTTTTGGTTTTATAAAATCAATAAAAATCTTTGAAAGAGAAAGAAAGGCCTGTATTCTTTCCTAAATGTACATAATATAACTGGTTACTAACATTTATAGGAAAAGTTGATCCAGGGAAAATCCGATTGCCTCTCGGGGGATCAGGAAGGAACTTTTTCCCTGCTGGAGCAAATTGGACCATGCTCTGCTGGGGTTTTTCACCTTCCTCTGGATCAACTGTGGGTGAAGGATTGTGTATATGGGATTGTTTTTTTTTTTTTGTGGTTGAACTGGATGGACTTGTGTCTTTTTTCAACCTGACTATGTAACTATGTAACTATATATAGGCTAAATTGTGACAGAAAAGCCCCTTCTATTGGTCTAAGCCTCCTCCAAATCTAAAATTTTCATTTTTTGCTGCTTTGATCTGACTTCCTCTTAGAGCAGTGATTCTCAAACTGAGCGCTGCGCACAGTAGTGTGCCGAGTGAGATTTCCCGGTGTGCCGTGGGAGTTTTGAAAAATATTTCAAATTGCTAGTGTTTTAAAAACTAGAACATATAGAAAAATGTAATGGTAAATCAATGTCCAAAAGTTAAACAAGTAACATATATAAAAAAGCAATCTCTGTCAGTCTGTCATTCATTGGTTCCTTTCGTAACGCAAGACTTGTGCTAGATCTCGGGAGCACTCGATCCCTCTAATTATATTATAATAGGGACCAGTCCATTCCAACTTTGATGCTTATAAATAAAGTTTGTTCATTATTTAACTAAGGTGACATACTTAATCAAGTCTGAAACTCTGAAATAGAAACTATTAAATTAAAAGCAAGGAAGCAAGCCAAAGTACAAAGAAGATTACGTTGAATATGGTTTCATCGCTTCGGGATCTGAAGATGCTCAATTGCTATTCTGTCTTATCTGCAACGCAGTTTTGTTAAACAAGGAGCTTGTTCCCAGCAAATTGAAAAGACACTTGGAAACAAAACATCCAGCTGTAAAGGACAAACCAAATGAATTCTTCGAAAAATCTTGTGGCTCAACAAGATAAACAAGCTAAGAAACTTACGAATTACAACGTAGAGGTGTACCGTGAACATTTTTAGATATTTTTGGTGCGCCCCAAGACACAAAAGTTTGAGAAACACTGTCTTAGAGAGTGGCTCCATTCGTTCCTAATAGTTCCACTGTATGTAGGAACATTGCCCTCTCTCTTGTTTGATCCCAAAATGGAATAGGGACGGTGGAATTTGTAGTGTGATAGGGCAGTACACATGACCGCAACTATGCACTGCTCATGCCAAATACATTTAAGTGAGGGGGTAGAAAGACACTGTAAGAAACAATTTCATGAAACATTTAATACAGGGACATTAACCACTTCCTTACTGGGCACTTAAACCCCCCTCCTGCCCAGACCAATTTTCAGCTTTCAGCGCTGATTCACTTTGAATGACAATTGCACGGTCATACAACACTATACCCAAATTAAATTTTTATCATTGTTAGTAGAGCTTTCTTTTGGTGGCAGTTAATCCCCGCTGGGGTTTTTATTTTTTGCTTAACAAACAAAAAAACTTGGAGAATGTTGAAAAAAAAAATCATGTTTCATAGTTTGTTATACAATTTTGCAAACAGATCATTTTTCTCCTTCGTTGCTATGTGCTGATGAGGCGGTACTGATGAGCATAGATAAGGTGTCACTGATGGGCACAGGTAAGGTGGCACTTTTGGCCACTGATGGGTGAAACTGATGGGGAGCACTGATGGGCACTGGTAGGTGACACTGATGGGCACTGGTAGGTGACACTGATGGGCACTGGTAGGTGACACTGATGAGCACTGGTATTGGATGCTGACGGGCGGCACTGGTAGGTGACACTGATAGGTGGCACTGTGGGCTCTGAGGGGTGGCACTGTGGGCACTGGTGGGTGGCACTGTGGGCACTGGTGGGTGGCACTGTGGGCACTGATAAGTGGCGCTGGTGGCAGATGGCTCTCTTCATCGGGACCGATGTGCCTCTGACAGCCGCCGATGATCGGCTATTTGTTTTCTCCTCACGCTATCAGCATGTGGAGAAAAAATAGCCAATTACCAGCTCTGTTTACATCACATGATCAGCTGTAATTGGCTGACAGCTGATCACGTGGTAAGGGGGCGGGTTCGACCCCTTACTCTGATCTGTGATCAGCCGAGTCTCACAGACCTGAACGGGGCACACAGGCCGTTCGAGCACAGGAGGACATCCAGGGACGCCCTCCCGGCAATTCAGGCCCGCGCTGTAGCGGTCTTTGGGCTATAGCGTGGATCTGTAGTGGTTAACTAGTAGGAGTGTATGGATTATTTTTTAGAGAACAAGCATATGGTTTGGTGTGACTTTAATTATTCTGCTTTTCTGCTTCATTCAAACACTAAGGCAGGCAGGCCATACACGGTGCACATTTCTTTCCTATAGTTAAAAGGTGGGAGTTGCGCTAAAAATTATATATGAGTGACCATATAAAATAAAAATAAAAGGAGCTGTACTAGAGACAGCTCATAAAAGTGACCAAAAGGTCAACAAATTAAGAGTCCCAATAAATGTGCACATACAAAATTGGTGAAAAACTTGGTTAGAAAAAATTATTGTTTCTAATAATAGTCCAAAAAATAAGAGATGAATCCAATTCTGTGGTTAGTGTTGGAACAATATGTCTTCCTGTAATCCGTCCTAAACAATGTTTAGGACGGATTACAGGAAGACATGAAGTGATTTCTGCTCAAGCAACTGCTGCCTGAGGACTTGCTTGACAAACGCCTCCCTGCTGTTGACCGTAACACACTGACATGCAATATTGATCCCTTGAGGGTCGCCTAGTTCTGGTAAGGGTCAGTGTGTCTTTATGGTGGTGGTACTCCAGCTTTACTTCACAGTGTCTGTCAATATTAGCCACCGGGAGTTAGTCTGAGTGTTTGTTCACCATACGTTTTTGCACTATTTTTTTCTTTTGTTCTCTTTTTCTACTGGGCTGAGTCCACTGAAGTAAGAGCTCCTGAACCGTTCCATGTTGGATCTTCTCTTGGCTACACCATGGCTGGCTCTTTTTGATCCTTGGGGATCTATACTTCTGTTAAGGGTTAAGCCTGAACGTTTTTCACTTGGATATTGTTCCAACACTAACCACAGAATTGGATTCATCTCTTATTTTTTGGACTATTATTAGAAACAATAATTTTTTCTAACCAAGTTTTTCACCAATTTTGTATGTGCACACTTATTGGGAATCTTAATTTGTTGACCTTTTGGTCACTTTTATGAGCTGTCTCTAGTACAGCTCCTTTTATTTTTATTTTATATGGTCACTCATATATAATTTTTAGCGCAACTCCCACCTTTTAACATCCATTTTTTATGTTGTATAACATTTTGAGTTTGCTGCTGTTTTAGAGGTTTTTTATGGTATGCGCATTTTTTCACTTCTTACATTTCTTTCCTATAACCACAGTTTGCAGCAAAGAAATTTGCGTGATTCCCCCATCCGCACGCATAGTGCTTACAGGGGAATCCCTTCTGTCGAGCTATTGTCTGCTTCCGGCGGAGGGGGGGCGGGGGAAGCCTCGTAAGAGGACCTGGCAGGGCTGGTTGTACCCAAGTTAATCAATCAACTTGGTACATTCAGCCTGCTCACTAACGCTTAGAATGTCTACCGGTTCCTGCTGAAAAAGCCAAGATTCAAACCGTGTATAGCTGGCCTAAGCTAGATCATTGTGGAGGACCACTATATCTCTGAGAGAATTTTGGACAGCAGAATATTTTGGGAACTTGCTCTAAAATCTGTTATAAGCCACCTTCTAAGGCCTCGTTCACGCCTGAGCAATTTTCTGCTTGAAGCTTGTAGCTCTGAAACTCTCAACAAGCCTAATCCTATACATTTCAATGGCCCCTCTTCATATACAGTTGCAATAACAAGTATGTGAACCTTTTGGAATGATATGGATTTCTGCACAAATTGGTCATAAAATGAGATCTGATCTTCATCTAAGTCACAACAATAGACAATCACAGTCTGCTTAAACCAATAACACACAAAGAATTAAATGTTACCATGTTTTTATTGAACACACCATGTAAACATTCACAGTGCAGGTGGAACAGGTATGTGAACCCCTAGACTAATGACATCTCCAAGAGCTAATTGGAGTGAGGTGTCAGCCAACTGGAGTCCAATCAATGAGATGAGATTGGAGGTGTTGGTTACAGCTGCCCTGCCCTATAAAAAACACACACTAGTTCTGGGTTTGCTTTTCACACAAAGCATTTCCTGATGTGAATGATGCTTCGCACAAAAGAGCTCTCAGAAGACCTACGATTAAGAATTGTTGACTTGCATGAAGCTGGAAAGGGTTATAAAAGTATCTCCAAAAGCCTTGCTGTTCATCAGTCCACAGTAAGACAAATTGTCTATAAATGGAGAAAGTTCAGCACTGCTGCTACTCTCCCTAGGAGTGGCCGTCCTGTAAAGATGACTGCAAGAGCACAGCGCAGACTGCTCAATGAGGTGAAGAAGAATCCTAGAGTGTCAGCTAAAGACTTACAAAAGTCTCTGGCATATGCTAACATCCCTGTTAGCGAATCTAAGATACCTAAAACACAAAACAAGAATGGATTTCATGGGGGGATACCACAGAAGAAGCCACTGCTGTCCAAAAAAAAACATTGATGCACGTTTACATTTTGCACAAGAGCACCTGGATGTTCCACAGCAGTACTGGCAAAATATTCTGTGGACAGATGAAACCAAAGTTGAGTTGTTTGGAAGAAACACACAACACTATGTTGTTAGAAAAAGAGCACACCAACATCAAAACCTTATTCCAACTGTGAAGTATGGTGGTGGGGGCATCATGGTTTGGGGCTAGTTTGCTGCGTCAGGGCCTGGACGGATTGCTATCATCGAAGGAAAATAAATTCCCAAGTTCATCAAGACATTTTGCAGGAGAACTTAAGGCCATCTATCCACCAGCTGAAGCTCAACAGAAGATGGGTGTTGCAACAGGACAACGACCCAAAGCATAGAAGTAAATTAACAACAGAATGGCTTAAACAGAAGAAAATACGCCTTCTGGAGTGGCCCAGTCAGCGTCCTGACCTCAACCCGATTTAGTTGCTGTGGCATGACCTCAAGAAAGTGATTCACACCAGACATTAGACATGTGCATTCGTTTTCGTTAGAATGCATTTTCGTCCGAAAATCGTGTTTTTCGTTATCGTTTTAACATACGATAACGAAAGGGCAAGAAACGAAAACCGAAAGATCCAACATAAAAAAATGCTTTGTTTTCGTTGCGGTAAAAATTCGATATAGAGAGATTCGACATCATAGAGAAAAGATTCAACATCATAGAGAAAAGATTCGACACTATAGAAATAATAGATTCAACATTACAGAGAAAAGATTTTGATTTATGAGAAAATAGATTCGACATTATAGAGAATAGATTTGACATTATTACTAGTCATACAACATTAGAATTCTTGTAGGCGGAATATTCGAAACGGAAATGTACGATTCGACGTAAAGTTTCGACGTTCCGTCGAATATTCTTTTGACCATTCGACAGAAACCAAGTATTATTGGATTTTCGGACGAAAGCTATTCCCCAACGAAAAACAAAATAAATCAAAACGATTTTCGGGAGTAACTAAATAAATTTATTTTCCAAACTAAAACGAAAAAACGAAACGAAAATATTCCAGTCTGCACATGTCTACCAGACATCCCAAGAATATTGCTGAACTGAAACATTTCTGTAAAGAGGAATGGTCAAGTATTACTCCTGACCGTTGTGCACTTCTGATCTGCAACTACTGTACAGGAAACATTTGGTTGAAGTTATTGCTGCCAAAGGAGGTTCAACCAGTTATTAAATCTCATGCCATGTACACACGATAATTTTTTGGGTTGTAAAAATCTAAGTTTTTCAGGCTCTAGAAAAAACGATGTTTTTTTCAACTTGATCATTAAAACGGCCTTGCCTACACACGATCGTTAAAAAAAATGCTCTAGCAAAGCGCGGTGATGTTCAACACGTACGACGGCACTATAAAGCGGGAGTTCCATTCGGATGACGCCACCCTTTGGGCTGCTTTAGCTGATTTCGTGTTAGTAAAAGACGATTTGCGCTTTTCTGTCTGTTACAGCGTGATGAATGTGCTTACTCCATTACGAACAGTAGTTTTACCAGAACGAGCGCTCCCGTCTCATAACTTGCTTCTGAGCATGCACGGATTTTTTCACGTCGTTAAAGCCCACACACGACCATTTTCTACAACCCGAAAAACGACGTTTAAAACGTCGTGAAAAAATAGAGCATGTTCGAAAAAAAAATGCTTGTTTTTCAGAACCCGAAAAATGCTCTGAAGCCCACACACGATCGTTTTTAATGACATAAAAAAACGTAATTTTTTACAACCCGAAAAATGATCGTGTGTACGCGGCATAAGGGTTCACATACGTTTTCCACCTGCACTGTGAATGTTTACATGGTGTGTTCAATAAAAACATGATAACATTTAATTCTTTGTGTGTTATTAGTTTAAGCAGACTGTGATTGTCTATTGTTGAGACTTAGATGAAGATCAGATCACATTTTATGACCAATTTATGCACAAATCCATATCATTCCTAAAGGGTTCACATACTTTTTATTGCACATTCTGTCATCTGGAGCAAAAAGCTTTTTTTACAAGAGCTTCTTTTTGGCAGATTACAACATTTTTGGCGCCATAGATTTCAGTAGAAATACTTTAAAATGTGTGACTTGATCCTTTTACAAGCCTTTTGTTGTGCGTTTGCTGCACAAACAGAAGCTCTCCACCCCTAATTTCCTCCCATTCCCCTCTTCCTAGTACTTTCTATTGGCTAATCAAAAACGCCCAAAGCTGTAATATGATTCTAAAATGATCAAAAAACTCTCAGGCCCCATACACACGATAGAATTTATCCGCAGATACGGTTCAGCGGACCGTATCCGCGGATAAATCCTCTCTAAGATTTCAGAGGATTTCAATGCGATGGCGTGTACACACCATCGCATTGAAATCCGCGCTGAAATCCTCTGCCGATGACGTGTCGCGCCGTCGCCGCTATTATGACGCGGCGACGGGCGCGACGCTGTCATATAAGGAATTCCACGCATGCGTCTATTCATTACGGCGCGTGCGGGGAATCCCTTTGGACGGATGGATCCGGTAAGTCTGTACAGACGAGCGGATCCATCCGTTGGAATGGATTCCAGCAGATAGATATTCTGTGCATGTCGACAAATATTTATCTGCTGGAAATCCATTCCAGGGGAGATTTATCTGCGGATAAATATCCGTTGGCGTGTACACACCATAGGATCTATCCGCAGAAACCCATTTGATGGGATTTATCTGCGGATAGATTCTATGGTGTGTATGGGGCCTTAGAGACTGCAGGAGGGGAGGATTTTTGTTTTCCCTGGAGATCAGCTTTATTAAAAAGACCTTTCTCCATCAAGTACAAATGTATACACTCACCGGCCACTTTATGAGGTACACCTGTTCAATTGCTCAGTAAATCAAATTGCTAATAAGCCAATCACATGGCAGCAACTCAATGCATTTAGGCATCTAGACGTGGTGAATGCGCTGAAGTTCAAACCAAGCATCAGAATGGGAAAGAAAGGAGATTTAAGTGATTTTGAATGTGGCATGGTTGTTGGTGCCAGACAGGCTGGTATGGGTATTTAAAAAACTATTGAGCTACGGGGATTTTTACACACAGCTATCTCTAGGGTTTACAGAGAATAGTCCAAAAAAGAGAAAATATCCAGTGAGCGGCCATTGCGTGGATGAAAATACCTTGTTGATGTCAGAGGTCAGAGGAGAATGGGCAGACAGTAACTCAAATAACCACTCGTTACAACCAAGGTATGCAGAACACCATCTCTAAATGCACAAACCATCAAACCTTGAAGAAGATGGGCTACAGCAGCAGAAGGCCACACCAGGTGCCACTCCTGTCAGTTAAGAACAGAAAACTGAGGCTACAATTCACACAGGCTCGCCAAAATTGGGCAATTAGAAGATTGGAAAAACATTGGATGGTCTGATGAGTCTCAATTTCAGCTGTAATGCCACGTACACGCGATAATTTTGGCCATGAAAAAAACTTTGTTTTTAAAAAATGTCATTTAAAATGACCGTGTGTGGGCTTCACATAATTTTTCAGGTTCTGAAAAACGACAAAAAAAAAAATTCGAACGTGCTGCATTTTTTAACAACGTTTTAAACAATGTCGTTTTTCGGGTTGTAAAAAATGATCGTGTGTGGGCTAAAACAACTTTAAAAACCTGCGCATGCTCAGAAGCAAGTTATGAGATGGGAGCGCTCGTTCTGATAAAACTACCGTTCATAATGGAGTAAGCACATTCATCACGCTGTAACAGACAAAAAAGCGCGAATCGTCTTTTACTAACACGGAATCAACTAAAGCAGCCCCAAGGGTGGCGTCATCCGCATGGAACTTCCCCTTTAGAGTGCCGTTGTACGTGTTGTACGTCACCGCGCTTTGCTAGAGCATTTTTTTAAAACGATGGTGTGTGGGCAATGTCGTTTTAATGATGAAGTTGGAAAAACGTTGTTTTTTCTACATGCCGAAAAACATTGTTTTTTTAATGCCGAAAAATGATCGTATGTACGCGGCATAACATTCAGATGGTAGGGTCAGAATTTGGCATAAACAACACAAACAAAAGCATGGATCCATCCTGCCTTGTATAAACGGTTCAGACTGGTGGTGGTGGTGTAATGGTGTGAGGGAAACTTTCCTGGCACACTTCGGGAACCCTTAGTACCAATTGAGCATTGTTTAAAGGCCACGGCCTACCTGAGTATTGTTGCTGATCATGTCCATCCCTTTATGAATACATTTCCTCATCTTCTGATGGCTCCTTCCAGCAGGATAATGCACCATGTCACAAAGCTCCAATCATCTCACCGCTGGTTTCTTGAACATGACAATGAGGTCACTGTACTCCAATGGCCTCCACAGTCACCAGATCTCATCCAATAGAGCACCTTTGGGATGTGGTGGAACAGGAGAGTCACATCTTGGATGCTATCATGTTACTATGGACCAAAATCTCTGAGGAATGTTTCCAACACCTTGTTGAATCTAAGCCACGAAGAATTAAGGCAGTTCTGAAGGCAAAAGGGGGTCCAACCCGGTACTAGCAAGGTGCACCTAATAAAGTGTCCGGTAAGTGTAGTGGCTACACCCTTTCTCTGGAGGTGTGATTGCACTCACAGACATTTCTAATTCTGCCATAAACAATAAAATCAGGCTTTCACTAATGACTATATGTACTTTAAACCTTAACAATTCATCACTTCATTGTCTAACAAGACCTCTCCAATACTTCACGTTCCCCAGCAAACTCAATTCTATAGAGAAATTATAGAAACAAGTGCATCAAAGTTGACATATTATCCCAAGAGAACATGTGCATCCGCTCTGCAACCAGTTTGTTAATGAAACAGAAACACTTTTATCACCAGGATCTTAGCGATGAAGTTTCTGATGCAATTACAGTGCCATCACAACAGAGAGACAGCTGTTCTACAGGTTAATTATTCCATGTAACAACAAGAATAGGAGATTAATGTTTTCCTTCTTTTTTTTTTTCTTCTCTATGCGTGGGCACTGAACAAACACAGCTATTCTGTGATCGGATAACAAAAAGCATCCTTTAAAATCTTATTGGGGGAATATACTGATTTTTAAAAATAAAAGTTTAATATTCAGTTTACTGCATAAAGTTTAAAAAGGGCTCCACTTAGAACTAGTTGTATTTACAATGGGCAAGTAGCCATAAGGCACATACAGTGCTGTGAAAAGTAATTGCCCCATCCCATGTTGAATCATGAATGAACTGTGATTAACTAAATTTTTTTGGAAAGCTTAGTTTAATTTCACTTGCCACACCCAGGCCTGATTACTGCCAGACCTGTTGAATCAAGAAATCACATAAGTAGAAGCTGTCTGACAAAGTGAGGCACGCTAAGGCCGCATACACACGGTTAACCGATGAAGCGGACTGATGGTCTGATGTGCCTACACACCATCAGTTAAAAAAATGATCGAGTCCAACGCGTTGACGTAAAACACAACGACGTGCTGAGCAAAATGAAGTTCAATGCTTCCAAGCATGCGTCGACTTGATTCTGAGCATGCGCGGGTTTTTAACCGATGCTTTTGCTGTCGGTTTTGACCTATCGGTTAGGAGTCCATCGGTTCAATTTTAAAGCAAGTTCTAAAATTTTTGACCGAAGGATAACTCACCGATGGGGCCCACACACCATCAGTTTGGACCGATGAAACAGTCCTTCAGTCCGTTTCCATCGGTTTTGACCGACCGTGTGCAGATCACAAAAAGCCACACATCATGCCACAATCTAAAAAAAAATCAGATTAGAAACAAACATGTATCAGTCTAGGAAGGGTTGCAAAGCCATTTCTAAGGCTTTGGAACTCCAGTGAACCACGGGGAGAGCCAGTATGCACAAATTAAGATAACTTGGAACAGTGGTGAACCTTCCCTGAAGTGGCCGGCCTACAAAAAATACTCCAAGAGCATGACGACGACTCATCCAGGAGGTCCTAAAAGAACCCAGAACAATACCTAAAGAACTGCAGGCCTCACTTGCCTCAGGTAAGATCAGTGTTGATGATTCAACAATAAGAAAGAGACTGGGAAAAAATGGCGTCCATGGGAGAATTCCAAGGCCAAAGCCACTGCTGACCAAAAAGAACACAAAGGCTCATCCCACATTTACCAAAAAACATCTTGATTATCCCCAAGACTTTTAGGCAAATATTCTGTGGACTGATGAGACAAACTTTTAACATTTTGGAAGGTGTGAGTCCCGTTATATCTGGCATAAAACGAATACAGCATTTCATAACAAGAACATCATACCAACAGTCAGACATGGTGGTGGTAGCACGATGGTCAGGGGTTGTTTGCAGCTTCAGGACCTGGACGACTGAGGGGAGGGGGGGTTGGCTGCTCTGGACATATGCTTATAATTATTTTGAGAATACTATAATTCTATGCCAGTAGAAAAGCAGGGTCGTACCCCTTTGGAATCATCCACAAGAAACGTTATTGGAGACTTCTTGGACAGAACACCATGGCAGAACCATGTTCTGTCTGAGCAGTCTCCAATAAAGTTTTTAGTGGATGATACAGCGCTGTGTGACCCTTCTTTTCAGACTTGAATCATCTGCTACAGGAGTGTGAGTAGGCTCCATGGCGGGCTGCACCTTTCCTTCACAGCTTAAAGGGGTTGTAAAGGTTTTTTTTTTTTTTTTTCTAAATAGGCTCCTATAAGCTAGTGCATTGTTGGTTCACTTTCCTCTTCCTTCGATTTCCCTTCTAAATGTTTTTTTCTTTGCCTGAATTTTTCACTTCCTGTTTCTCCTCAGTAAGCTTGCCCCCATCATCTGGCTGGGGGTTAGTCAGCCAGAACAGCTTACTGAGGAGGAACAGGAAATGAGAAATTCAGACAAAGTAAACAAAGAAAAAAAAAAACATTTAGAAGGGAAATCGAAAGAAAAGGTTAGTAAACCAACAATGCACTAGCTTAAAGAACCAATTTAGAAAATAAAAACAAACCTTTACAACCCCTTTAAGTCTTAAGTTATTACTAAAACCAGTAATTATCGAATGCAGAGGCAATTGTTTAATATGATAAAGAGTAGATACATTTATATAGTCTTACAGATACAACCCCCCCCCCCCTTGAAGGCAACCATAATGCGGTTGCGGCCCATGACTAAATTCAGTTTGACACCCTTGGATTGTAAGGGACCTTTAAAAAATATAAGGTTCTTGTTCTCCTGTGCAGTGTGACAGATTGATTAGGGTTATTCTTCAATCAGAAGGGGCACACGGCCAAAAGAAAGGAGAGCCAGTTGAGAGAAATAGTCAACAAATCAGAAGCTAAATCCTTTTAGATGTGGTGAAAAGGGTCGAATCTGGCTCAACATGTGACAAATTGACAATGCTTACCACTCTAATGCCGCGTACAGACGGTCGTTTTTTGTGATGAAAAAAAACAACGTTTTAAATCATGAAATAAAACAAAGTTTTTGAAACTTCATTTTCAAAAACGACGTTGCCTACACACCATCGTTTTTTCACAATGCTCTAGCAAAGCGCGGTTACGTTCACCACTTTTTTCCATTGAAGCTTGCTTCATAACTAGCTTCTGGGAACGCGGCTTTAAAAACGTCGTTTTTTGCTACACACGGTCAATTTCTGTGAAACAAAAAACGACGTTTTGAAACGTCTGTACGCGGCATTAGGGTAACATGGTAACACTAGGAGCAAGAATGTTTGGCAATTCTGGATGTAGAATATTAGGGAGGATCACCACCAGCACAGTAAGTAAGTCAAACTGAGCTAAGAAGGTGCAGTGTTACTGTTCTTGTATATAGATATGCTATACAGTCAACATGAATGTAAAATAAGAAGTTGAAGTAAACTAAGTGATGATCATCCACAAACAAGAAGCTTTTATCACAGCCATGACAATACTGAACTCAGAAATGAGAACATCTAAAGAAAATGAATGTTGTCTGCTAAGCTTGGAGTTTTGCTGACATATTGATCAGCTAGTGTATGCTGCCTGTGTGGAGCGATGCCAAAAGTTGCGCAAAGGCTACTCGTAGGAAACCTATAAAGAGGTGTTTCTACTATGAGTAACCATGAGCTCTACTGATTTAAAAGTGATGGCCTACAAGTAGGGTGGTTGGTGCAGGGAGTGGAAGTAGAAATATCAGATATGACCCCATGAGAAGATCTTAGAGTCTGCAAGGTGGAAGAGGCAGTGTTCTCCACACGTTAATGCAGACGCACCCCCCCCCCCCCCCCCCCCCCCCGCTGAAAAGTCAAATAAACATTATTTAGATGGACGTTTTTACAGCCACTTTTTTTAGCCTTTTTACAGCTTAAAAAAGCCTGTCCATGTTTTTTTCGGAGCTGGAGCTAAAAAACGCTGCGGTAGCGTTTTTGCGCGTTTGAACGTTTTTGAGCATTTTTGATCGTTTTTTATAAGGTCTGGCGTTTTTACAGCTCTAATGCTGGAGCTTCAGAATGCACTGGTAATGGTTTTTTTTTGCAGCTTAAAAACGGCTCAGTCATCTACAGCTCAAAAACGTCATGGTGGGCATGAGGCCATAGACTAACATGGAGAGCCGTTTTTAAGCTGCAAAAAAAGCTCAGAAAAGTGGCTGTAAAAACGTCCATGGAAATGAAGCCTAAAAAAAAACTATAGCGTGCAAGAAGTTTTACATTCTCCTAGCCTCTGCCTAGGAGACAAGGATGACATCTGGCGAATGTACAATACTCTTCTGCACTATGTTGCAGCGTATTCCTGTAAGATTTGGAGTGCTCGCCATTGCCCCGGGATCTTGGCGGGAAGATGACAGCTTTATCCTCTACATTACAGAAGCCGAAGGGAAGGTATCTCTTGTAAACACAAGATAGGTAAGAGCATGAGAAGTAGAAACAGAAAGGAACCAAGCCTTATACACGTCCTGCATCTGACTTGTGACAGTTCCCCTTGATTATTAAAGGGTCACTAAAGGAAAAAAACATTTTGGCTGAAATGACCGTTTACAGGGTATAGAGACATAAGAGTTAACTGATTCCTTTTAAAAATTATTAAAAATAGATAAAAAACAATCATATAATGTACCTACAGTTAAGTTTCGTTTTTGCTGTTGTTTCCTGGGTCTCTGATGTACAGAGCCAGAGAGCCAATAGAGGGCAGATCAGGTTTGTAAAACGAAACTGGATTGGTGCTGACACACAGTAATCACACCTCCTTGATTAGTCACCACAGTGAGAAATCTCCCAGTACTGTGGTGATTCAGGAAACAGGCAACCAGGAAGTGTCCAGAACAGAGAGGAATTACAGCAACATCAAAGCAAAAACGAACAATGAGGACATGATACCAGGACTGCAGTAAGGTAAAGGAAGCTATTTAGCTAAAAAAAAAAATTCCCTTAGTGATCCTTTAAAGAAAACCTGCTAAGTCATGACAGCTGACAATCCTAACTAGGCCACAGTAAGGCCATACCATTGTTTAACCACTTCCATACAGGGCACTTACGTACCTTCCCGCCCAAGCCAATTTTCAGCTTTCAGCACTGTCGCACTTTGAATGGCAATTGCGCGGTCATGCTACACTGTACCCAAACAAAATTGGCGTCCTTTTTTACCCACAAATAGAGCTTTCTTTTGGTGGTATTTGATCACCTCTGCGATTTTTTTTTTTGCGCAACAACTAAAAAAAGACCGAAAATTTTGAAAAAAATTACGTTTTTATTTTTTTCTGTCATTTTTTTGTAAATAAGTAAGTTTTCTCTTTCAATTACGGGCACTGATATGGTGGCACTGATGGGCACAGATGAGATGGCACTGATGGACATCGACGAGGTAGTACTGACGGGCACAGATGAGGTGGCACTGATTGGCGGCGCTGGTATGCAGCACTGATGGGCACACATAGGCGGCACTCATGGGCACACATAGGCGGCACTGATGGGCACTCATGGGCGGCACTGATGGGCACTCATGGGCGGCACTGATGGGCACTCATGGGCGGCACTGGGCACTCATAGGCGGCACAGATGGGCACTCATGGGCGGCACAGATGGGCACTGTGGGGTGGCACTTATGGGTGGCACAGATGGGCACTGTGGGTGGCACTGATGGGCACTGTGGGGTGGCACTGATGGACACTGTGGGGTGGCACTGATGGACACTGTGGGGCGGCACTGATGGACACTGTGGGGCGGCACTGATTTACTTGTTGCCAGTCAGTGCCCATTTGTGGGCACTGATTGGCATCTTTTTTTTTTTTTGCATCTTTTTTTTTTTTCCAGACTTTTTTTTTTTTTTCAGACTTTTTTTTTTTGCATCTTTTTTTTTTCCCCATTTTTTTTTGTTTTGCCCTTCCCTGGTGGGCATCCCTGGTGGTCCATGTGGCGATCCGAGGGGGGGCTGCGCTCATAAACAATCAGCGCGAACCCCCCCTGTCAGGAGAGCCGCCGATCGGCTCTCCTCTACTCGCGTCTCTCAGACGCGAGTGAGGAAGAGCCATCAACGGCTCTTCCTGTTTACATCGTGATCAGGCATGGTTGGACACGGCTGATCACGTGGTAAAGAGTCTCCGTGTGAGACTCTTTACCGAGATCGGTGTTGCGGGGTGTCAGACCCCGGGGGCGCGCAGCGGCTAAGAATCCTGAGGACGTCATATGACGTCCAGTCAGGATTCTACAACCACTTTGCCGACGTCAATATGTCATTGGCGGGCGGCAAGTGGTTAAAATATGGATCCCTTAGTATTTTAAAGTGCAGGTTCAAGGGCAGTCATTTTGATCTTTGCTTCACTACCTAGTAAGTCACTGACCTTCAACAAGATAGTCGAAAAACTATAAACTCCTTTTTCACATACATGTTTCAGGTCAGTGACTTGCTTGGAAATGATCAGAGGTAAGTGTAAACAAACCTCTCCCCGTGCTTCCTAGTGAGAGTGTCACTGATCGTCTGTTCCCTGTCATAGGGAACGACGGTCAGTGACGTCACATGCCCAGCCACGTCCCCCTACAGTAAGAAACACAAATTAGGACACACTTAACCCCTTTAGTGCCCCCTACAGGTTAACCCCTTCACTGCCGGTGTCATTTTCACAGTAAACAATGCATTTTTATAGCACTTTTCGCTGTGAAAATGATAATGGTCCCAAAAATGTGTCCGATGTGTCCGCCATAATGTCGCAGTCACAAAAAAAAATCACGATCACCGCTATTACTAGTAAAAAAAATTTTTTTATACAAATGCCATAAAACTATCCCCTATTTTGTAAACACTATAACTTTTTTTATATATTTTTTGGGGATATTTATTATAGCAAAAAGTAAAGAATATTGAATTTTTTTAAAAAATTGTCGCTCTTTTTTTTGTTTATAGCGCAAAAAATAAAAACCGCAGAGGTGATCAAATACCACCAAAAGAAAGCTCTATTTGTGGGAAAAAAGGACGTCAATTTTGTTTGGGAGCCACATCGACCGCGCAATTGTCAGTTAAAGCGACGCAGTGCCAAATCGCAAAAGGGGCCAGGTCCTTTACCTGCATAATGGTCTTAAGTGGTTAAAAAGGCTTATTGTAATACTGTCTTCTCGGTTTCCATGGAAATTAATGGTAGATTGGCTCTGAATTTTTCCATCTGTAGTTCAGATTTAGCGGAGCAAATAAAGTTGTTTTAATTGGGTGATGAAATGTAATTTGCAAACAATAAAATAATGAGGGACTGCTTTTTGTTCAATATTCCAGCAGTCTTCAGCAGGGGAGATTTTTTCCAAATCCCTGGGTAGCTTCAGAAAATCAATATTTATGCTGTCACTAAATACTGATCAGACACTTAGTAATTGTTTTCTGTCAAGTCCTTGGCTTGTCTGCTATTTCACGTCTTTCTTTTCATTCTTCCAACTCATTTTAGATTTCAGAAGCAATCGTTTTTTTTACATCATTTCTGAACCATCCTTTTTGCAAGGATCCATATAAGGCAGTTAAAGTAAATGTAAACCCAAGCACTAAAATCTCATAGCAATTTAAGCAAGTTAATGTGCTCTGCAAAGTAATTTTGCAGCTTTTATTAAAATAATACCTAGGGATCTTGCCACGAAGGTCCCTGTTCTAAGCACTTCCAGTTATAAGGTGGCAAACGCTGGGTCTCTATCACCCCAGTTGTGCTCTTGTGTTCCCATCTTGTTACAGGGGCTTCCAATGCAGACTACAATTGGTCGTTACACAGGTACAGTGGGCCAGATTCAGGTACAAATACGGCGGTGTAACGTATCGTCTTTACGTTACACCGCCGCAAGTTTTCAGCACAAGTGCCTGATTCACCAAGCACTTGCGTGTAAACTTTCGGCGGCGTATCGTAAAGCCGTCCGGCGCAAGCCCGCCTAATTCAAATGGGGGGTGTACCATTTAAATTAGGCGCGTTCCCGCGCCGAACGTTCTGCACATGCTCCGTTTGGAAATTTCCCGCCGTGCTTTGTGCAAAATTACGGCGCCCCGACGTGTTTGTGAATGGCGACGTGCGTAACGTACTTACACCAAAAAAAATAAAATAAAAATTTGACGCTCGAACGACGGCCATACTTTAACATGGCTGGTGTAAAGTTTAGCCATGAAAAAGCTGGCTTAACTTTGCGACGGGAAAAAACGACTTGAGACGACGTAACGCATGCGAGTACCTTCGTGGATCGCCGTAAAAGCTAATTTGCATACCCGACGCTGGAAAACGACGCGAACTAGACCCAGCGGCGGCCGAAGTATTGCAGCCTAAGAAGCCGTAAGCCTGTCGGATCTTAGCCAAATGCCGTTGTATCTTGTTTGTGAATCACAAATTAAGATACGACGCGGCAAATTTGAAAATACGCCGGAGTATCAGTAGATACTCCGGCGTATTTCTTCTGTGAATCTGGCCCAGGATGCTCGCCATCAGGAAACTCACGTTGAAAAATGCCATGCAGCAATTACTGGAATGCACATAGGCTGGAAGTGGCTGGAAGGGATTAGCAGCACTGGGATGCAACAAGGGCAAAATGTTTATGAACCACACTGATCCGCCAGACCAAAGGTTAGAGTTACGGTTCAAGTCTGATACTTCCGCTTCAAAAATAATTACGCTTGTTTTGCCTGGTAGGCAAAGTTGCTAACATATAGAAAAGTATATAGAAAAAACAGGAGTGGCCAAAGTATTTAAAGGCTAAATCCACCTATTTTCTGGAAAAAATTTGTAGACGCTATAACTTTTGTGCAAACCAATCAATATACGCTTATTGGGATTTTTTATACCAAAAATATGTAGCAGAATACATATTGGCCAAAACCTATGAAGAAATTAGATTTTTTACATTTTTTTTTGGATGTGTATTATAGCAGAGAGTAAAAAATGTGTGTTTTTTCAAAATGTATGCATTTTTTTGTTTATAGCGCAAAGAATAACAACTGCAGGGGTGATCAAATACCACCAAAAGAAAGCTCTATTTGTGGGAAAAAAGTACATCAATTTTATTTGGGTATAGCTTTGCATGCCCACGGCAATTGTCAGTTAAAGCAACACAATGCCGTATCGCAAAAAAATGAAATGGTTAAACACAAAATGTGTCATGGTAGAAATTAATATATGATGTAGGTTAGGATCTGTGCCACATGACCGTGGTAATTAGGGTGTTGTTCAATAGTTCAAACCTCGTACACATGACCGGTTTTCCTGCCAGGAAAACTGCAGGGAGAGCTTTTGGCCAGGAAAACCGGCCGTGTCTATGCTTCCTCGCAGTATTCCCGACAGGAAAACTGCCGGGAATCCCGGCGGGAAAATAGAGAACCTGCTCTCTATTTTCCCAGCAGGATTCCTGGCGGTGTTAAGCTTAGCAGTTTTCCTATGGAGAAACACTGCGAGGGAGCATACACGCAGCCGGGATTCCCGGCCAAAGCTCTACCCGCAGTTTTCCCGACAGGAAAACCTCTCGTGTGTACACGGGGAAACTTACCGAGCAGGTTCTCGGGTTTCCCGGCGGACTTTATACAGCCAGGAATCCCGGTCGTGTGTACAGGGCTTAAGTTTTTTTTTCCTTTATGTTTGATGAGGGGTCCCATAACAATTTACATTAGGATCCATGAATTGACAAGCAACATAGGAGCGTCACTAGATGGATGATGGAGTGAATTTTCATGGTACGTATGAGTTTTTTTCTGACTCGCTTGTCTTTGTCTTTCTCCAGAACAGAAATTCCCTTGGGTAGCTGGTTGATTGACTAATGTGATTTACAAAACACTTGCTTTTGCTAATTGCATCATAAAGGTTAATGCTGCTTTAAAGACGAAATGACCTTAAAATAATGTCATCATTGTTCCACGCACCCATAGCGTGAGATTTGATTAATGTCATCACTTTGTTGTATTAATAGATGCACTCGTAACAAGGAATCACAAGTTTCAATTGCATCAAATGAGAAAAGTAAGGTCCATGTTCCATCTGATATTTAATTTACAAATATTTAATATTTGGTAGAAGTGCTAGCAGTGGCCAGTGTGAGGGTCAATCTAATGTAGTTGGTCAGCTGGAACATACTGCAGAACTAAGAACCCCTATTGTAATGCAATGTTAGATAGATGTGCATTTTTTCATACAGAAATATGTAAAAGATTAAAAGAAACAAATAAATACATAGACTAAATGCGTACAATGACAGAGTGTCTTGGAAGCTCACCCCATGATGCAAGTCAACATTGCCGCACTCCCTTGCAGCACCATTCCTTAAAAAGAGCTTGGGGTCAAAACCCTGTGTATGCTCAGTGTGAGAGGTTACACAGAATTGATGACAACCTACTTACATGACAGAGTTCTAGACTGCAAACTTACAGCTTATGCCTAAACACTGCACTCTGGTGGGAGGTCACCCATATCCAGAAACACCTAGTTTTTCCAAAGGTTCTGAGGGTGTCATGTACCTGGGTGTATTTGAATCGGGATCTTCCTGATCCCACAGCTGCAGTCTTACCTGTTGTACCACGGAGGAGCTCTGGAGTTATGGAAATGTCCTCTCAGTTAGTTTGAAGCATTACTGTGGACAATCTACAATCAAAGCAGCCCTATAAATAGCAGCACTTCCTATCTCTCGGTGCCTGTACGTGTAGACTAGCACCCTGGGTGTTATGATAAGCTTTGTGATTTCCGTGTATGAACTTCTGCCTGAATTCCTGACTACTCTCTAGGCTGCTGATATTATACTTCAACGCCAGCTCGTGTATGACCTCTGCCTGCCTGACCACTCTCTGGATTTCGATCGTGTACCCCTTTGCTGATCCGTTGCCATTCTGACCTGCCTGACTAAGTTTTCACCTGAATCCTCAGCACACAAGCTCCACTTTGGACACTACCTACCACTGGTACCATATAGAGGGAGCAATGGATCAAAGGATATGGATGGGCAAAGGTAAGTATAAGTAGCTTTTGGGGTGGGTTTTCAAGGGGCTCTGTCACTTTGACCTAAATAGGACCATACTCCTACCAGTTTTTACATTCCTTCATTAGGTTTGCGACCCAGCCCTGAGAATCCAATACAGGAACCGAGTAGGGCAGTCCATAGAGAATAGTGATGTTCAAGAAGAGGCAGAGATAAGACACAATGGTCATTACCTGATATAGATTTAGGCAAGCCAGGCAATGCCAATGAGTAGAGCCATTTGGATTTAATAAATAGCGCATAATAAGCTTTAAAAAAATATATACATGATATCAATTAATCTCTTAACGCAAAGAAACTCACTCAGCTAACAGGTATCTTAAGTGCAGCCTTTTTCAACCAGGGTGCCATTAGGTTTCTTAAAGGATGTCTTGACAAAACGCCTAAAAATTGTTTAAACATTGTATACAAGCCAGAGGGTAGACGAAGCCTGCCTTTTAGTTACACAAGATTTTCATTGTGCACCATTGCAACCTTCCAGTTGCCGGTCTCCTAACATCCAATTACCTCATCGGTTGATGAGGATGTCAAAGGCCTGCAAAGAATACTTATTTGCTCCTCGTCTGCCCGGCTCTGTCACATTAGCTGATTGAGGGAGAGAAACTGAGGGAGAAGAGAAACATTGGAATAATAATCAGTACCAGTGTGCAAAGGTATATTAGCTTGGGAAGAAAAAATCACCTCTAATGTTGGGTGTCCTATGTGTGTAGATGTTGCTGCATTATGTAAACTATCCATCCCACCATCTTGCAGTGCAGGTGGGCTCTTCTCTATTTTCCCCTGAGATGCCTGCATTGCACTATGGTGCCTACTTTATTAGACTGGCCATATATTAAACCATATAATATGAGGTCAAACCTAACAAGGCAGGCACTTTCACTACATAGTTGAAGACAAAGCTAAAGCTATATATATATATATATATATATATATATATATATATATATATATTGTCCTCTGGCCTTTCCGGCCGTTTCCAAAGCTCTCCGGTGCCCCCACCTCTGGCTGCATGCGGTATTGCATGGCATTGAAGTCAATGCGGAACAAATTGACTTCAATGGGGAAACTCGCTTTGATATGCGAGTACTTTGGATTATGAGCATTCTCCAGGAACGGATTATGCTCGTAATCCGAGGTTCCACTGTATACAGTAGCTCACTAGCTTACACCACATTTTTGTAAATATTTTATTATTTCTTTTTTTATGTGACAACACTGAAGAAATGACACTTTGCTACAATGTAAAGTAGTGAGTGTACAGCAGGGGTGGCCAACCTGTGGCCAGGGGGCCACATGTGGCCCGCGGAGCCCTCTGATGTGGCCCGCGACCTCCTGCTCTGGAATAGCGGGTTGGCAAGCTTTGATCACAGGTTGACGATTTACCATACCACAGCATTAGTGTTGTGAATGAAGCTGGTGGTAGAGGAAGAAAGCGGCTGCGGACCAGAGCCCCATAAGCTGATGTTTCCGCTACAGCGCTGGCTTTGACACAGAAGGAGTCTATGGCAAAGTTCAGCTAACCCGCAGGATAGACACAGGTGCACTACGCTGCACCCGCAGTGTGGGCAAACCGCAGCACATAAGTTGAAAGCAGTCTTGGGTCCTTTTCACATGAACAGCCCGACCAAATGGGACCCTCAATTCACCTCTATAGAGCGACAGATGTCCATTTACGCCCGCCTACCTCCAATCCAAAAAACAGAAGGGAATTTGTCCCCTTCCATCTGGGCAGATCGGAGGGCCCATAGAGTAGCCGTGACCTGTCATCCGCACACCCTCGCTCATTGTGGCCCATGACTGGTTACCAAGTTGCTTAAGTGGCCCTCGCTATTCAAAAGGTTGGGCACCCCTGGTGTACAGCTTGTATAACAGTGTACATTTTCTGTCCCCTCAAAATAACTCAACACACAACCATTAATGTCTAAACTGCTGGCAAACAAAAAGTGTTTTTTTTTTTTTAGTTTTTAATACTTTAGGTTGATCATGAAGCTTTGACATGAAGGGTCATTACATTATATGTGGCTGCCCCTCACAACATATAAAAAAAAAAACAATGCATTAAAAGTAAAAAAAAACATTGAAAGAAAATGTAATAAAAATGTTCACTATTGTTACATCTTGAAAAAGCTCAAGTTACCTATTCTCACAGGAGATTCTTGAGAGATTTGGTATCCTTACTTTTCAAAGACCAGCTGATATCACTGTGCCTAGGCAATCCGGGTGGAAGATTGAAAGTAAGATAAAGCTAACCACAAACAGATCACATTTTGGCACATTCCTATGAAATTTGTTCAATGTACAGCCCTGTTGGCACCTCTTGACGCAACCATAATACATTTTTCAATCAACTTTTGTTGAAGAAGCCAAACTGAAAATTGGCGACCACATAGGGTTTGCTGATGGTTATGTGTGCTGGCTGTCAGAGTATAATAGCCGTCACTGCAGATTCGCTAATCCACTAGGTTTAGCATGGATGGGTCAACCCAGTGGGCTGAACTAGAAATGTTATAATGTGTATGGGCCAGTTTAAAGTGAAGCTCCACCCAAAAGGGGAAGCTCTGCTTGTTCGCACCTCCCCCTCTCCACTGCCACATTTGGCACTTTTTTTGGGGGGAGGGCGGAGTGGGTACCTGGTTTTGACAGGTACCCACTTCCAGGTAATATCGGTTTGGCGATCTTCAAGCATTTTGGGGCCCCTCCTCCTTCCATCCCGCTGCCTTCTGGGACACACACAGGTCCCAGAAGACGGCAGGACCATTCAGAAAGCGCAGTGTGACTCGCAAATGCACAGTAGGAAACCGGCTGAAGGCTGCACTGCCGTTTTCCCTTACTTACAATGCATCTGAAGCCTATTGACGAATCAGCTTGGTGTGCCGACATCGCGGGATCCCTGGACAGGTAAGTGTCCTAATATTAAAAGTCAGCAGCTGCAGAATGTGTAGCTGCTGACTTTTAATTTTTGTTTTGTTTTTAAGTATTTAATGTATATATATATTTTTTTCAGTGTTTTGACAGAAATAGGATGGGGGTGGGGTTGTTGCAGCCATATAGGAAGTCCTTGCGTTTTAGTGCAAGGTCCCCTTTAGTATCAGAGATATCTTAAAATTTCCCTGGGAGCATTTTACAGAATGATATTATGGCAAATAGAGAGTACAAGGTTCTTACAATATCTTCACAATGGTCTCCATGGTAAATACATTAAATACATAGATGTTAACTGCCCTCTTCTTTAGAAGACAGAAGGGTGGTAAGAGGTCGTGTCTATATGAAGACATGTTTAATGATTGTAATACGGATCACTGAGTTTTAAAGTGTGCAAATATTCATTAACTATGGCCTTCAGAGCGATCACAGTACCTGCAGATCACAACACAGAGAGGGAGAACAGTTTAATTACAGCATATCAGATGTAAAGGCATACATTTTAATATCCACACAGGACCATAAAATACATGGAAATGGTGTGATTAATTATGTTTCCCTTTTAAACCAAAACTAATGATAAAAGATGTACATTGCCCTCTCTGTAATCTGCTTAAACATACTCTCCTAAATTAAAATGAATAGATGTAATCAGTTTGGAAAGCCATCATTCTATAACAACCCCCCTTATTTAAGCGTGTCACCTCAACTGCTGAAGGTCAAGCCTAATCCTGACCATAGGATGTCATTGTGAGGGCTGCTTATTATTCATTTCTGTCTCCTATCAAAACCTTTTACACATCCCTCCACATATTCTTAGTAGGGAGTAGAGCTGCACGATTCTGGCTAAAATGAGAATCACTATTTTTTTTTGCTTAGAATAAAGATCACAATTTTTGCAGCGTAAAAATTTTCAAATTATACATACAAAATTGGACTAACTTTACCGTTTTTTTTTTTATTATTATTATTATTATTATTATTAATTGAAGTGTATTGTTTTCCCAAAACATGGCATTTGAAAGGCTGCTGCGCAAATACAATGTGACATAAAATATTTCAACAACCACCATTTTATTTCTTAGGGTCTCTGTTAAAAGAAAATATATAATGTTAGGGGGTTCTAAGTAATTGTCTAGCAAAAAATGTGGATTTTAACTTCAAGCCAGCAAAAGAGACATCTGATGATATCCATTTAGGATGAAACATGTCAGGCTGGCTGATGCAAGCACGCTGAGAGCCGTGGAGTTTTTATGAGCTATGATGTCCTTTTTTACCAGGTATTTTTGGTAAAAAAAAAATCGCAAAAAGCATTTTTTGATCGGTTTGCGCAAAAGTTATAGCGTCTTCAAAATAGGGGATAGTTTTATGGTATTTTTTATTAATATATTTTTTTTTTACTAGTAATGGCGGCGATCAGGGAGGTTGTACATTGTAATGTAATTTATGTCCCTTTTTTTCCACAAATAAAGCTTTCTTTTGGTCGTATTTGACGACCTCTGCGGTTTCTATTTTTTGCACTATAAACAAAAAATACATATCGGCCTAAACTGAGAAATAATTTTTTTATATATATATATATTTTTGGGATATTTATTATAGCAAAAATTTGGCTTTTTTTTTCAGAATTGTCAGTCTTTTTAAGGCTTGACATGTTGGATATCTACTTATCTTTTGCATTTTACCAAATTGGGTAATATATTATATTTGTGCACACTTTTTATCAAAACTATGATTTTGATAAGCTGTTGCTCTGATGTCATGTGACATCTACCATGATTTTATTCTTCAGGGTTTTTGATTTCAGAAAATATGACATATGGAGGGGGGGGGGGGGGTTAACTAATGTTCACGCCTAAAATGTTTATTTTAACAAACAAAATTACAAACATGAATTTTAACTGTATATTTATCTGCGTGGCTATGCTTTTAAAGCATCCAAAGCATCCAAATAAATGGAACAATTAGGGTACACACTGATATTCCTATGTATCTGCTACACAAAGGGATTGCATTTAATTACAATATTAAAGAAAGATTTTTCATTAACATCTGGCTGCAGACGCAGAGCACGCAGCATGTCCTTTTGTGTGTAGAGACGTGTACATGTTATGTGGCCTCAGCAGATACAAGTACCCAGCATCGGAATATTCAGGACCCTGGACAGCTGCACAGGCGGCTCCATTGACTAATGCTGGGAAATAAGCTGAATGATCCAAGTGATGGGCTTTCCGGTAGCATGGCAGGAATTCTTCATATCAGAAGCAGCTCAGCGTTGTACTCTACATGTCCACACCTCACACAGCGCTACTTGCTGATTAATTCCAACAAATATACATACATTATATTTCTGTTGCTAATTATCCCGCAGGCTTCAAATCATGTTTATGAATTAAATAAGAGTGAGTATATTTAAACTTTTCATTGTCAGAGTCATTTTTTTTATTTTTTTTTGTAGATCTGTTAAAATGCACATTTTATGGCTGGAGATTACCTAAAGTGACACTAAATTCCAGTTTAAAAAAAATGATATATTTTTTGTTATCCCCTTAAAGCGGAGCTCCACCCTAAAGTGGAACTCGCGCTGATCGGAACCCGCCCCCCCCTCCGGTGTCACATTTGACACCTTTCAGGGGGCAGGGGGGTGCAGATACCTGTCTAAAGACAGGTATTTGCACCCACTTCCGGCCACACGTCTCGGGAAAAAGACAGGTTTTTCCCGACTTCCCGTCTGTCCCCCGTTGTGTGCTGGGAACGAACACTCGGCTCCCAGCACACAGCGTGTGAGCCAATCGGCGGGCGCAGCGCGACTCGTGCATGCGCCGTAGGGAACCGGGTAGTGAAGCCGGAGCGCTTCACTTCCTGGTTCCCTCACTGAGGATGGCGGGGGGAGCAGCAGAGAGACGAGCGATCGCTCATCCTCTGCTGCGGACGGCGCTGGACTCCAGGACAGGTAAGT
Organism: Rana temporaria; assembly: GCF_905171775.1. Taxonomy (NCBI): domain Eukaryota; kingdom Metazoa; phylum Chordata; class Amphibia; order Anura; family Ranidae; genus Rana; species Rana temporaria. The sequence goes on along the minus strand of NC_053490.1, from coordinate 51,301,290 downwards.
GTCCTAATATTAAAAGTCAGCAGCTGCAGTATTTGTAGCTGCTGGCTTTTAATATTTTTTTTTAATGGCACATCCGCTTTAAGAAAGTAACACTAAGACATGGGGTAAATGCACACGGAGCACTTTAATAAAATAGCAGGGATGGGAGGAGGTTTTAGTTCCCCCCCTCTCCCCCCCTTTTTTTTTCTCTCCCTTCTCCCTCCCTCTCCTTCGGGCTTCCTCTTTCTCCGGGGGGGGGGGGGGGAGGTGGGGTTAGAGGATAAAGCAAGGTGAGGTAACTACATGAGATAAAGGGAAAGGAAAAGAGATGGAAGATTAGGAGGTATAGGATAAACCCAGGATGTCAATGTTGTTATTGTTGTCAATTTTGTTATTTATGTATATGTAATGTTGTTGGTATTTTAAATGTGATCCTTTTCTGTGTATGTTTTATTTTTTGTGTTTGGAAAAAAAAAAGAAGAAAAAAAAAAAAAATGATATGCATTTATGTATTCTCAACTACTTGCCGACCAGGCTTTTTCTGGCACTTTTTGTTTACAAGTTCAAATCAGTTTTTATTTTTTTTAAGAAAATTACTTAGATTCTAAGTAATTTTCTTTAGAAAAAAATACTAGAACCCGCAAACATTATAATTTTTTTTATTTATTTTTTAGCAGAGACCCTAGGGCATTGATAGCGAACCTTGGCACCCATGATGTTTTGAAACTACATTTCCCATGATGCTCAACTACACCACAGAGTGCATGAGCATCATGGGAAATGTAGTTTCAAAACATCTGGGGTGCCAAGGTTCGCCATCACTGCCCTAGGGAATAAAGTGGCAATCGTTGCAATCTTTTATGTAACATAGTATTTACATTTTTGGGGAAAAAATACATTTTAATGAATAATAAAAAATAAAAATAACACAATATTTAGCCCAATTTAAAAAAATATATATATATTTTTCAATATAAAATATACCCTGAGTAAAGAGATACCGAAAATGTCATGCTTTAAAATTGCACACGTTCGTGGAATGGTGACAAACTACAGTATAGGTGCCACTTCAAACGCCTTTACAGATTACCTATCAGAGGAGGAGGCTACAGAGGAGGTCTAGCACTAGAATTATTGCTCTTGCTCTTGAATGATATTCTTATTTTCCAAAAATAATCCATACACATCTGCAGCCCTGTAGTCTATTTTTCAAGAAATTGTTTCTTAGGCCCCGTACACACGACCAAACATGTATGCTGAAACTGGTCCGCGGACCAGTTTCAGCATACATGTTCGGTCGTGTGTAGGCGCGAATTCGTGTGTAAGCCGAATTCCAGCAAACATTTGCCCGCCGGGCCTTTTCCCAGCAGACAAATATTCCTGGACGTGTTTTAAAACCGTCCGCTGGAATCCTGCCCGCTCGGACATGTACGGTCGGACCGGTTTCATCGTACATGTTTGCCCGTGTGTACCGGGCCTTACTGTGTTTTTCTGCCTCCTTGTTATGACTTCCATGAGTTCCCAAACCTCTCTTTTTCCCCCTTACTTCCATTTCTTGTGCCAAGAGCCGTGAACATAAGTTGCGCTCATGTGCACTGCTCTGTGCGCACTACAAATACAATAGTCCCTAGTTTATCTTGGGAGAGAGCAAAAGCAGGTGGCCTCATTCCTACATAGAGTTGGACCATAAAGAACGAATGTAGCCGCCATCGAACAGGAAGTTGGAATACAACAACAGAAATATGAATTTTGAGGTTTGGAGTAGGCTGAGAGCAATCAAAGTTACTTTGAGTTAGAGTGGTTGTAATTTTCTCCCAGTCAGTCCATCTCCCCCATCTCCCAGTCAGTCCATCCCTCCCACAGTTAGCAAGCACCTCCTAGGGACACACTTAACCCTTTGATCACCCCTGGTGTTAACCCCTTCCCTGCCAGTGTCATTAGTACAGTGACAGTGCATATTTTTTGCACTGATCACTGTATTAGTGTCTCCTGTCCACTCATGGCCACCCCTGACTATCTCTACTTCCTGGAAATCTGTCTTCCCTGGATGTTATCCTTGCTGGGCTTCAGGCCATCCACACCACCTCAGCTCCCTGTAGTGATGCCCTTAGGGTGTCTCCGATCTTTAGTGCCACATTCTCATCATACAGCTATGTTTGTAAGTCCACTATTGCACACTCAAAGTCCCACCCTACTTTACCTCAAATTTATACTATATGTTTGTACAGTAAGTATCTTAGAGCGTGGGATTGTTATAGTCAACTTTTATTTTTATTTTTTATATATATATTTTTCCTTGATAGGGTCAGACCTTAAAGAAATTTGTTTCCATTATATAACATTACACACTCAACTCAGGTGCATGCTCCCGAAGAGTGTATTAATTCACGAAACGCGTAGAGATACTAAATGCCGTGTTTCAAATCATCATGTGTCTCATTATATATCTTTTAATATGTGTATTAGGTGATACTAACTGTCTGCAATCATGTGGTATTTTACCTCTATTGTATTTATATATGAAATATTCATTGTATTGGATATTTTATACTGATTCATGACTATCATTATGTACTATATTATTGATCTATACAATAAATGTTACACCTACATGCTTCATTCAAGGTCCCACTTCTCTTTCCCCCTTTTTCATTTAGTGATGGATGGAGGCACTGGACCTTACCGGGTCACCGCCTCATTTAAAGTCCCAAACTGTTTTTCTTTCTGCGGTCCCACTGAAAATCACTGATTGCCATAATTGCTAGTAAAAAAAAAAAAAAAAAAAAAATTCCATAAAAATATCCCATCATTTGTAGACGCTATAACTTTTGCGTAAACCAATCAATATATGCTTATTGGTATTATGTTTTTTACCAAAAATATGTAGCAGAACACATATTGGCTTAAATTGATGAAGAAGTTTGATTTTTTTTTCAATGTTTTTATTTGATATGTATTATAGCAGAAAGTAATAAAATATTTAGGATTTTTTTCAAAATTGTCGCTCGTTTTTTGTTTATAGCGCAAAAAATTCAAAACGCAGAAGTGATCAAATACCACCAAAAGAAAGCTCTATTTAAGGGGGAAAAAATACATACATTTTATTTGGGTAGAGCGTCACGCGACCACGCAATTAAGTAACGCAGTGCCGTATCGCAAAAAAACTGGCCTGGTCATGAAGGGGGTAAAACCTTCCGGGCCTGCAGTGGTTAAAGCTGAACTCCAGCCACAAAAACTTTGATTTACATATATTCCTTTACGAGTCACGAAGGATATAAATTCACATTATTTGCACTAAACACTTTTCCAAATCCAGTTAAAACCTTAAAAATTAGCAATGACATCATCGCTGTGCTACACTAAGCTAGTGCAGAGAGTGGAGCTACAGGCCCCACCCACTACAGGCTGCCTGCAGAAAACTACAGGAGGGGGCGGAGACAAGACCAGTCACCCTGCACAAGGAGAGAGAGCACAGCAGTGGCCAGTCTTTATTACAGGAAGCTCCTGCACAGAGGTAAAGTCTCACACTGGATTACTGCACAGAGGTAAAGTCTCACACTGGATTACTGCACAGAGGTAAAGTCTCAAACTGGATTACTGCACAGAGGTAAAGTCTCACACTGGAATCCTGCACAGAGGTAAAGTCTCAAACTGGATTACTGCACAGAGGTAAAGTCTCAAACTGGATTACTGCACAGAGGTAAAGTCTCAAACTGGATTACTGCACAGAGGTAAAGTCTCACACTGGAATCCTGCACAGAGGTAAAGTCTCAAACTGGATTACTGCACAGAGGTAAAGTCTCACACTGGATTACTGCACAGAGGTAAAGTCTCACACTGGAATCCTGCACAGAGGTAAAGTCTCAAACTGGATTACTGCACAGAGGTAAAGTCTCAAACTGGATTACTGCACAGAGGTAAAGTCTCACACTGGAATCCTGCACAGAGGTAAAGTCTCAAACTGGATTACTGCACAGAGGTAAAGTCTCAAACTGGATTACTGCACAGAGGTAAAGTCTCAAACTGGATTACTGCACAGAGGTAAAGTCTCACACTGGAATCCTGCACAGAGGTAAAGTCTCAAACTGGATTACTGCACAGAGGTAAAGTCTCACACTGGATTACTGCACAGAGGTAAAGTCTCACACTGGAATCCTGCACAGAGGTAAAGTCTCAAACTGGATTACTGCACAGAGGTAAAGTCTCAAACTGGATTACTGCACAGAGGTAAAGTCTCACACTGGAATCCTGCACAGAGGTAAAGTCTCACACTGGATTACTGCACAGAGGTAAAGTCTCACACTGGAATCCTGCACAGAGCTGGAAGAAATACACAAAGCACACCAAGATTCAAATAACAATACATAGGCCACTTATATTTAGACAATTGCTTATCTCTGAGTTGCGCTTTAAAGTGGATGTAAAGCCACTCTCATCCTTTCTAAACTACTGCCATAGTGCTTATCTATAAGGATATAGATGCCTCCTGCATGTATCCTTACCTGTCAAATGTCTCCCCTCTGTCTGTTATAAGAACTGAAAAACTGCAAATTCTGTGGGTGGGTCTGTTGTCTGGAGCTCTGTGGGTGGAGTTGTGATGTCAGTAGACTCCCCACCCACCTCTACACTCCCAACATGCATTTTCTCCTGTGTATTCCTTACACTAAATTCCGCTATGATCACTAACATCCAGTCAAACCCCAGAAAAGTAACCACATGACTTCAGAAAAGGAGTGGGGGTGGGAATTAAAAAATAATGCCTGTCTGAGGCTAGTGCATGTGCATGTGCATGTAAATAACCTGTCACTCACAGCAAGGTGGAAGAACGGAAAAGAGTTTTCTCCTGTTTGTCCATTTATCTCACTGAAAAAAGAAAAGAGGACTGCTCAGAGCTGGATTAACTCTTTGTGGTAAGACTGGGCACAGAGGATAGGAAATCTTATACTCTACATTGTGACAGCAAAAAAATCGGGTTTATATCCACTTTAATGATTACTGTATTTTTCCCACTTACCCCTAATACTTAGCTTCCTAGTTCTCTACTCCAATCTCCAGTGGGTTGGGGGGGGGGGGGGGGACCTTTCCAAAGTCACTACCCATTTTGTCCTATATGAGATTGTTTACTTGCAAAGAGTCTGCTCATGGTACTGCTGGGATTTTCTCGTTGGGCCAGATTCACAGAGAGATACGATGGTGTATCTCCTGATACACCGTCGTATCTCTGACTTACGCTGGTCGTATCTATGCGACTGATTCATAGAATCAGTTACGCATAGATATGCCTAAGATCCGACAGGTGTAACTGTGTTACACCGTCGGATCTTAACTGCAATTTAAAAATGGCCACGGGGGGCGTTCTCGCTGATTTACGTTGAGAAATATGTCAATCAGCGAGATACGCCAATTCACGAACGTACGCGGGGCCGACACAGTGTTGTTACGACGTTTACGTAGCAGTTTTCCCGGTGTATACTTACCCCTGCTTCTATGAGGCGCAGCCAATGTTAAGTATAGCCGTCGTTCCCGCGTAAAAAAAATTTTTTTTTACGTTGTTTGCGTACGCCGATTCTTAAACGCGCTGGACGCGAGTTACGCTCACGCCGAAACCAATGACGTCCTAGCGACGTCATTGGGAGCAATGCACGCCGGGAAAATTCGAGTACGGCGCATGCGCATTTAAATCGGAGCGGGATCACGCCTGATTTAAATGCTACACTCCCCCTAGCCGCGGAATTTGAATTCCGCCGGGGGATTTACGATCCGCCGCCGCAAGTTTGGAGGTAAGTGTTTTGTGAATTACTCACTTGCCTCTCAATCTTGCAGCGGCGGATCTTAAATCACATAGGTCACGCGGATCTAAAGATCCGCTGATCTATGTGAATCTAGCCCATTGTCCCCGAGTAGAACATGCACCTTTCAGTAGAATGAAATCAAGTTTGTAGCTAAAGTTCTAACATTTTTGTGTTTTCACTGCCTTATCGGCTAAGCCAGTTAACTTTATTTGTTCCCTTTATGGACTCTTACTGTGTCACCGGGAGATAATATTTTACTCTCTATATTCCTTTTACAGATTCGTATTATGCCACCAAGAGATGAAATGCAGAATTTGTAATGCACAGGCCTGGGAAACAAAGTAGTACAGCAAAGAAATGTTTTATCCCCAGTGGTATTGATATTCCTGATGCTTGAGCTGCAGCTTAAAATATCCCCCTGTAAAAAAAAAAAAAATTTGTATCCTCTTTTTATTTCTAAATTACACAACTGGCAGATCCCCCCCCCCCCCAAGTGTAACAAAGAATGACTAACAGCTACTATTACTAAGAGACAATGAACACTCATATTGTGGTATAGAGCACTAGAATATACTAAGGCCCCGTACACACGAGAGGATCCATCCGCTGGAATTGATCCGCGGACCGGCTCCAGCGGATAGATCCCCTGGTGTGTACAATCCAGCGGATCTGTTTCCGCGGATTTTTATCCCCTGGGATGGATTTCCAGCGGATAAAAATTTGAAGACATGCTTTAAAATCTATCCGCTGGAATCCATCCCAACGGATTGATCCGCTGGTCTGTACAGACTCACCGGATCAATCCGTCCGAATCAATCCCCCGCATGCGTCGTAATGATTCGACGCATGCGTGGAATTCCTTATATGACAGCGTCGCGCACGTCGCCGTGTCATCATCGCGGCGACGGCGCGACACGTCATCGCGAGGGGATTTCGGCACGGATTTCGATCCGATGGTGAGTACACTCCATCGGATCCAAATCCTCGCAAATCCTCGAGAGGATTTATCCGCGGAAACGGTCCGGTGGACCGTATCCGCGGATAAATCCTCTCGTGTGTACTAGGCCTCAGAGTATCATGTACAGCAACCCGACAACCCACTCATGACTGAGCAAAACTGCATAATAATTAAAGAAAAAAAAAAAACGTATACAATATAATGCAATATGTCTTAAAGCGGTAGTAAACTCTGTACTACCACTTGTAACTACTGCTAAGTCTATAATAAGGCTTTCCTGTAGATACAGTTAATGGGGTAGATTCAGGTAGCAATTACGCCTGTGTATCCATAGATACGCAGCGTAATTGCTAAGTAGCGCCGGCGTATCGACTTTCTGTATTCAGAAAGCTCGATACGCCGACTGTAGCCTAAGATATGACTGGCATAAGGCTCTTATGTCGTCGTATCTTAGGCTGCATTCTGACGCTGGCCGCTAGGTGGCGTTCCCGTAGTGGTCAGCGTAGAGTATGCAAATTGCATACTCACGCCGATTCACAAACGTACGCGCGCCCGGCGTTCGAGTTTTAACGTAGTTTGCGCACAACACTTCCGTCGTAAGGCTGTTCCTGCTATTAGGAGGCGCAGCCAATGCCAAGTATGGACGTCGTTCCCGCGTTGCATTTTTCGAAATTTGCGTCGTTTGCGTAAGTGGATCGTGAATGGCGCTGGACGCTATTTACGTTCCCGTCGAAGCAAATGACGTCCTTGCGACGTCATTTACCGCAATGCACGTCGGGAAAGTTTCCCGACGGAGCATGCGCCTAATTTAAATGATCCATGACCCCTACAGGATAATTTAAATTACGCGCGCTTACACCGGCCACTTTTTCGCAACGCCCCCGAAAATTACGGAGCAAATGCTTCGCGAATGAAGCGTAGCTCAAGTAATTTACGGAGGCGTAGCGTAAAAACGGTACGCTGCGCCTCCGTAGTAGTGCACGCCCCTACCTGAATCCACCCCAATATCTCCTAAACTTGCACAGTTTAGGTGATATTCAGAGTGCATGCAGCTGATGACATCATCGGCTCATGCACTCCGAAGGTCCGGCTTACAGTGCCGGACCTTCAGAGCCCGTTCCGGAAAGGGGCGCTCCTGCGCACATAAGTGGGAGTGACGTCATCACGGCTCTTGCCAATCACATAGCTGGAGCTCGCAAACCCGGAAGACAGACATGGGGAACGCCAGCCCTCTCAGTGGTGACTTTATATCACTGAAAGGCTTTCTTCCAAGGTGAGTATTTCATAATGTGCTAGTATGCAGTGCTTACTAGCACATTATGCCATTGCCTTGCAGTATTTATTTTTTTATTTTGAACATCGGCAGTTTACATCCGCTTTAAAGTGTTTGTAAAGCCTCAAGGTTGTTCAACTTAATGCATTCTATGCATTAAAGGATCAGTAAAGAAATACTTATACTTACCTCCACTGTGCAGCTCATTTTTCACAGAGTGTCCCCGAACTGCTTTTTCTGGGGTACCTCGGCGGATGTCTCGACTTCTCCAGGCAAGCACTCCACACCTTAATGCGAGCAAGCGAGCATGGTGTGGAGTCCTTGCGGGCGCGCCCCCGTGATACAGCCAGCGGCTATTGCCACTCACTGTATCACTCGCCCCTGCCGCGCCGCGTCATTGGATGTGATTGACAGCAGTGCGAGCCTATGGCTGCGCTGCTTTCAATCCATCTACTCTACCTAATGAACGGCCAGGGTGAGCGATGAGAAAAATTACGTGGACGAGCGTGGGACTTTCGAGTGCCCAGGTAAGTATAACGGATGCATTAAGGTGAAAAAATGTTTACCTTTACAACCCCTTTAAGGTGAAAAACCTTCTGTGCTGCAGCTCCCCCAGACCCCCTTTTTTCCAATTTGAATCCGATCCTGCGATGTGCATGAGCGCAGCGGCCCCGGCCATTGTCTCTCTCCTCATTTCGGACAGATTGATAGCAGCAGGAGTAATTGGCTCCCACTGCTAATCAAATCCAGTGACATGGAAGCAGGGGGTGGGGCCGAGTCCCGCTGTCTGTGTCAATGGACACATCAGTGGGACTCGGGAGCAAGCCTGCACAGGTGCCCCCATGGAAAGTGGCTTTTCGTGGGTGCACCCGATGAAGAGGAGGGGCCAGGAGCGCCGGTGGGGCACCCAAGAAGAGGAGGATTGCGGCTACTATATTAACATGCCGGTTTGTTTTTCCAAGCCCCCCTGTAACATCGTTTTTTTGTCCTGTCAGTTTATTTTTGGATTTTCCACTTCCTAATAAAGCTGTTTGTTCTGCAGTCATAGGCGTGCGCACAGGGTGTGCCTGGGCACACCCAAATCACCCCATGTGCCACACATTCCCCCTATTTTTATTCTACCCTTTTGACACCATCCACTGCGCTAATGACACCGTCAGTAAATATACACATACACATGAACACGTGTTTGAGCTTTGGGGTGCATACCCTAATGCCATGGGTTTGCGCACACCTATGTCTGCAGTCATGCAGGTTTTTGTCCAGACAATTTGTGGTCGATTTACTAAAACTGGAGAGTGCAAAATCTGGTGCAGCTCTGCATGGTAGCCAATCAACTTCAACTTGTTCAAATAAAGATTAATAAAAAAAAAAAACTGTAACCCTGGGTCACACTGATGTGGTGCAGGAACCACAGCGAATCCTGCGCATTTCCCGCACTGCATCGCATTAGCACCGTGTTCTGCAATCCACTGTGGGTGTCAATTAAAAGTTAACGACACCTAAAAACAGGTCACAAGTGCAGTGTGTTTGCCTAAACACCCAATGTGATTTGATTTCAGTATGGCAACCATTTTTAAAATTATTTTTGGAGCTCTGTGGAGCTTGTCGATCCCTGAGAACAACAAAAGTGAACTGTCAAATCAAAGCACAAGAGTACAGAATAGGTCCATTTTCTAAAGATAAGGGTCCTGCATTCCTGAACACCCCCCAGGGTGCAAGGCTCCTAAATGGAGCAAGGTACGTGCACCCTGTGCACCCGCCCAGGATCGGCCCTGCTATGGTCTGTCTGAACCAAAGCCAAGTGTATCCTGCTCCTTAGGGGCCTGCCAAAGCTCCAAGTACTTGGTAAGGGCTCCCCCAAAGAGAGACTCCTAGTTGGAGAAAGGAAAAAGACCTGAAGTCCACAGAACTTCCACCCAACATTAGGGCTGGTCCAGAAAAACCTGCATACTCTGTCCCTGTAACAAAAAACAAACCTCACATGCAGTGTAAGTGCCTGTGATAAATATGTGCAATAAATAAATAAAATATAAAAAAGTGCCATTGCAATGCACCAGGCAGATCTTCCGGCTGGTATAAATAATTCCAAGCTAGCCAAAAAGTCTGCTTGGGAAGCATTTGCTAGAAAAGCAAAGGTGATGTGAATGTAGTAAACCGCAGTGGGGTCCCAAACATATAGGGCCAGATTCACAAAGAGTTTCGCCGGCCTATCAGTAGATACGCCAACGTAACTCGGAATCTAAGCCCATCGTATGTTTAAGTGTATGCTCAAACTGAGATACACTTAAACCTGCCTAAGATACGACGGCCTGCGCCGTCGTAGCTTAGGGTGCAATATTTACGCTGGCCGCTAGGTGGCGCTTCCATTGAGTTCCATTGAGTTTGGCGTAGAATATGCAAATGAGTAGATACATCGATTCACGAACGTACGCTTGCCCGTCGCAGTAAAGATACGCCGTTTCCGTAAGAGGTATGTTGGCGTAAAGATAAACATGCCCCCTAGGTGGCGTATCCAATGTTAAGTATGGCCGTCGTTCCCGCGTCGCAATTTGAAAATTTTACGTCGTTTGCGTAACTCTTCCGTGAATGGGGCTGGACGTCAATTACGTTCACGTCGAAACCAATGACGTCCTTGCGACGTCATTTGGAGCAATGCACACTGGTATATTTTACGGACGGCGCATGCGCAGCTCGTTCGGCGCGGGGACGCGCATCATTTAAATGATACACGCCCCCTACCCGCCGAATTTGAATTCCGCCGGGTGATTTTCGCTACGCCGCCGCAACTTTACAGGCAAGTGCTTTGTGAATAAAGCACTTGCCTGAAAAACTTGCGGCGGCGTAACGTAAATGAGATACGTTACGCCAGCAGAAAGATCCGCTGATCTTTCTGAATCCGGCCCATAGTGTTTTTCTGGCACCCCTGGGACACCACCCCAAGGGCCACATTACCTCCTTGCCCCTCCCTAGCCCCTGACCAAACTAAAGCATCATTCCTGAAGCCCTGTACACACAGCCCAGAATCTTGTCAGAAAAAAAAGTAGTTTTTCCTGACGAGATTTTTGGCAAGAATCTTTTGCCGGCCGAGTGTACCACCGTTCTTTTGAATGGCACGAACGCAGTGACGTGATCGACTACAACGATCATGCGCTCGTCACATTCGATGCCGTCGCTGCCTTCTTGCTACACCCTACCTATGCCTTGGAAGCTACCACCCATGTGTCAATGTAATTTCGAGCATGCGCTGGTTTCCATAGAGAGGTAAGTATACACATGCTCGGGTTTCTCGGCAGGAAAACACTGCCGAGAATCTCACGACGAGAAAATAGAGAACATGTTCTCTATTTTTTTGGTCTAGATTCTGGGCAGTTGACGAGAAACCTGAAAGCCTCGTACACGCGCTACGGTTTACTCGGCAAGAAAGCTCTGCCAGCAGTCCTCTTGCCGGTTCTTGCCGAGAAAATCGAGCGTGTACGAGGCTGAACAGAAAGACATTAGTACTCAGAGAAAGCTCTGCCTTCAACTGTGGACAAGCCCAGTAAACCAGGCTGGAGTCAGCCTGAAAGGAGAAGAGACCCCCCCAACCATTTCCACCTTTATTACATCAGGAATTATTAACTGGTGCCCCCGACTGGGAAGGGGAATCAGAGTTCTGTTCCTGAAAACTGATAAGAACAGATACAATACTCGATCGTAGATAAAAGGTCAAGAAATAATAGGGTGGCAACTGTCTTCCAATTTCAAGTCTTGTGTTGTCACCTTGTCAGGTGTGCCCATGATTGAGACTATAAGCTCAGGCATAGTCCACCATTACCACTATCAGGGAGCCACTGCAAGGCAAAAGCGTGTAGCTAATGCAGGTCACCAGATCATTTGGCAACCCTCCCCAATTGTTCAGCTTGAGGCTGGCATGCAAAATGTACGTGTGCATAGCCAATTTGTTCACATATACTAAGGCCAATTTTAGAGCCAATTCACCCATCAATGGAGTGTAGGAGAAGAACATGCAAAGTCTATGCAGATAATGTCCTGGCCAAGATTAAAACCCAGAGCCCCAGCGCTGCAAAGCATACAAGCTAATCACTAAGCCCTTACATTATCAGAGTACCTAATTTAGCCTCTATACACATTAGTTAAACTGGTGTTGTTATTCTTCTCCATGGGGTCTGCCATCTAGATGCAAGTTTGGTGTTCTTTCACTCCACAAGAAGCCACTTTTACTTGCCTGCATTATGTATGTGCCCCTGTGTGCCGCCTTGGTAACTATCAGTTTTTATGCCCGCACGCTGCCTAATTTTTTTGTGCCTGTTCCTTTTCATGGAATCAAAAAATGTGTAGTTCGACTGATTTGTAAAATACAGTTATTTACTTGTGTCTAAAAAAAAAAAAAAGCATGGCTGAGCAAAACAAGAGAATTACTGATTCTGAATAAACCTTTAGACCAAAGCACATAAAGAAAATAAATAAAAAATTACATTTTTGTAGCGTAATGGCACACAGCTCACAAGGCTAAAGGATTAACAGAGTACACAATTTCCATTGTGGCAAATTCTCACATTTTCGTTGATGTGCCACATTAGATTTAGTATGTAAACATTACTTTCCAGGCTCGGCATTATTATGTATTGTAGATTCCACTGTGCTGAGCGCAGGCTCTGTAATTTATGATCAATCACTGTAATTTGGCATCTGCAATGTTTAGTTATCTGCAATGAATAGAAGATGGCATTTTGCATTTTCTATACAATAAATATTGCTGTCACACGGGGATTACTGTTCTGTTGTGGAGAAAATGCTAACTACTATAGACAAATGGAGAATAAGAAAACTACCATTAAGGTTGTGATTATATAGTTTACATATTAGATTCTTTATACACTTAAAAAAACGACTCCATTTGATGTCAGAAAAAGACATTGGATGGAGTTTAAAGCAGAGTACCAGCCACAATTTCACTTTTTAAATATAAATACCCCTGTAATACACAAGCTTAATGTATTCTAGTAAAGTTAGTCTGTAAACTAAGGTCCGTTTTGTTAGGTTGTTACAGCATTTAGACACTTTATAAAATAGAAATTGACTGGGGCCATCTTAAGTGTGGGCATCATGAAGCCAGACTGTATGACTTCCTGGATTTCAGCCTTGCAGATCCTGCACATGCTCAGTGCTGCACAAGCAGTGTCAGATCAGGTTTCAGCACCTGTGCTGTCCAAGTCACATGATTCTTTGAGACTGGGGAGTGCACAGACTCCTGGAAAGTTACACCCACTACATTCCCAGGAGTCTGTGCGGTGTAGGTTAGGAAGCATTAAGCACCTAGGTGCAGGAAGTGGGAAGATTAACTATTCTGCCTAGCAACAACACTTTGAAGGCATCTAAAAAAAAAAAGTTTTTTCGTAAAGGACTAATGACATTTTTTTAAAACTACTGATGTAATGTTATATTTATGGGTGGAACTCCACTTTAAAGGAGAGCTGCAGACGAGGCACACAATTCAGTGCCCCCATTATCTGGCTGGGGGTTAGTCAGCCAGAACAGCTTACTGAGGAGGAACAGGAAGTGAGAAATTCAAACAAAGAAAAAAAACATTTAGGAGGGAGCTCAAAGGAAAAGTTAAGTTAGCAAACAATGCACTAGCTTAAAGGAACCTATTTTGAAAATAAAAAACAAACCTTTACAACCCCTTTAAGTGTCTGCATGGAATTCGGCTTTTATATTTTCTAGTGATTCTTTAAACCGGGGGTTCACCCAAAAATAAACTCTTTTACATTAGCTACATCCCTCCAGCATACTGCTAACATCTGCAGTATGCTGTTTTTTTTTTTTTGTACTTATCGTTATACGAGCCCTTGTTATCCGGCTCCGAGCGGGGGATTACTTCCGGGTATAGGCGTTCCTAAGCTGAGAGGAGTTGATTGACGGCTGATAAAGCGCGTCACGCCTTCCGAAAATACCCGAAGTCACACTCGGGTGTTTACGGTAGACAACACTGACGTTCTCTCTCGCGCCAGTTCAATGCTTCCACGCATGCGTCAAATCAATTTGACGCATGCGTGGGATTTCGGTCCGCTGGTTAGACGTACTAACAAGCGGACATGTCCGCCGGACAGCTTTCCAGCGGACATGTTTCTTAGCATGCTAAGAAACATTTGTCTGCTGGAAATCTGTCTGCTAGCCTGTACACACGATCGAATCTGTCCGCTGACACTGGTCGGCGGACCAGTTTCAGTGGATATGTCCGGTCGTGTGTACGAGGCCTAATTTGCTAATGTCACACAACTGGGTGCTCTGCGCCCCCAGGCTACCCTTTTTTTAAGCCAATTAGAGCCTTGGGTAGAGCTCGGCGATTTTTTCCAATAAAAATCTGTGATTTTTTTTTTGTTTTTTTATGGTCACCGCGCCGGTCCTGAGGATCTGCGGGCAGGAGTTTTTAGGGGAGGCCAGAGCTTTGGCCTAGTCCGTGGCGTCAGGCCTCACTGACTAGGCCGAAGCCGTGTCCTGGCCTAAAAACGCTTGCCCGCAGATCCTCAGGACCGGCGCCGGTTCTGGGGAAAAAAATCTAACAAATCAATTTTTTTTTTTATTTGAATTGATTTGACCTACCTACTCGATTTTTAAATTGAATCGATTTGTTTCCCAGCCCTAGCCTCGGGCTCTAATCACGAGCGCATGGATTAGGCGGGGCACCGCCCGTGCGCCCTGCATGCGTGCGCCCTGCATGAGTGCCCGCTTTTGGTCAGGTACCCTATCCTAATAGAAAAAGTTATTATAATGCATGACAACCCAGGAAAAATAGGATCTGAATAGTAATAGAGCTGTTACAACACGTTCCTGCACACTACCATTCCTATTTCCTCTGCCTATTTGAATAAATTATCAGTACGAGGCATTAAGTACATCGGTACAATAACCACAGTAACCAATCAGCGCTCAGCAGTCATCTTTCAACGTCTGATTGGTTGTTATGGGTCACCAAGCAGAGAAAATACACAGTACAGCAAGTTCATGTCATCATGTTTTTGCGAGTGACACCACCATCATATAGTGGGGGGAACCCGCTGATGGAGGGCTCTGCAGGCACAGGATTAATGTGCAGAGGACCCAAGCTTAGATAAATTGCAATTGAGACCGAATTCACCTCCTGTGGCCCCCTGTAATTAAAACAAAGCCCCTCGGAACTTCCCCTTACCTCTTGTCACCTTCCCTCCTTGCCTCTTTCATCTCCTCCTGCCTTTTCTGTAATCATTTCTCTTTCACGCTGAGCAAACTGCATTTTATATAATTGCTGAAATTGGTGAAAATGATACCATGAAAGAACTCCAGGGATAACACAGAACTGGAATAAATGTGTCAATTCAAAGGCTATTTTCTCATGTCGGCTGTTCGTATATGGATGCAATGTCTGCAATAAAGTGAACCTTTATAATTGCTATAAAAACAACACGTCAGAATATACCGCAATAATATCAGTTCTCTAAATGTTGTCCTCTGAAAAGCGATCCCCTAAATGCTGCACTACTGCACCACAACCGTATCAGTGTTGCCAACCGTCCGTATGTTTACGGACAGTTCGTGGTTGCAGGAATGTGCCAGTGAAAATAGCCGAGATCGGTTTGGCTTAGAACTGCGCATGGAGATTGGACACAGGGGGTTATTGGAGGCAGGGGATGATGGTGGCTGCGGTAGCACCGTAGAAGGGGATGGAGGCAGGGGGCAATGGAGGCAGGGGAAGATTGGAGGCAGGGGGAGATTGGAGGCAGGGGGTGATGGTGGCACCGCAGAGGGGGATGGTTCACCGCAGAGGGTGGGGGATGGAGCCAGGGGTTGTTGGTGGCACCGCAGATGGGGATGGAGGCAGGGGACGATGGAGGCAGGTGTGATTGGAGGCAGGGGGAGATTGTGGCACCGCAGAGGGGGTGAAGGTAGGGGGTGTTGGAAGCAGGGGGTGATGGTGGCTGCGGTGGCACAGCAGAGGGGGATGGAGGCAGGGGGAGATTGGAGGCAGGGGGTGATGGTGGCACCGCAGAGGGGGATGGTGCACCGCAAAGGGTGGGGGATGGAGCCAGGGGTAGTTGGTGGCACCGCAGAGGGTGATGGAGGCAGGGGACGATGGAGGCAGGGGGTGATTGGAGGCAGGGGGAGATTGTGGCACCGCAGAGGGGGGTGAAGGCAGGGGGTTTTGGAGGCAGGGGGTGATGTGACTAAATAATTTGCCCTTATTATATCAAAAATGTTACCTTAATATCTACCTTAAATCACATTGCCATTTGCCTAGCGTACTTGTTTGTAGCCTAAATACTGAAATTTGCCCCTATAAATGTAATTTAGTAACTTTTGTGAAATGGCAGTAAAAACATGGCTGCGCCAGTAAATTTCGGGTGTCGTGCCAGTAAATTTCAATCTGGTAGGTTGGCAACACTGAACCGTATGCATTGCACATGATTGCAGGGTGGTTGCAGCGAAGCCCTATTCACCTGAACAAGTCGCATTCTGCAGGCTGTAGTACCCACCGACAAGATGTAAAATTCCTGCTGTGGCTTGAAGCGAAGCATTGCAGCCACTGCATGTGTACATCCCTAGCAGCTGCCTTTTTAACTTGAGGGGAAGTGGTTGAGGAGGTGATAAAATTGCATGTTTTACCGCCTCCCCCCAAGTGTAACCGAGCCCTAAAGATTTACCGCACCCCACCTGATTGGCTCCTGGCGCTGCTTCTCCCTTCCCCTCACTAAGCTCTGCTGTACAGTGACTGCAAGATGCTGATACCAGATACTAAGGTAAGAAAAACACATTTTATGATGATATCAGAGCTCTATTCATTTTTTGTCTTTTGAATCTATTAAAAGCTGAACTCCAGGATAAGCAAATATTGTCCTAATACATTCGTCATGTGTGTCCTTGAATCTTGGTGTGTTTTGTGTACGTCTTCTAGGTCTGTGCAATAATCCAGTCTGACACTTTACCTCTAAGCTTCCTGTAATAAAGACTGCTCACTGCTGCTCCCTCTGCTAGGGCAGGGTGATCGGTCTTGTCTCCGCCCCCTCCTGTGGTTTCCGACAGCCCACCAGGTCCCTCTCTGAGCTCCACTCAGTCTATGTAATGTAACAATGATGATGTCACTGCTTTTACAAGAAAAAAATCGGGGTTTGTAGAGGCATTTGGTGCACATAAAGAGCATATAATGTAGGGGTGCAACGGATCACAGTTGATCCGTGAACCGAACGGGTCACCCCCTTCGGATCAGAACACACTGTGATCCGCGGATGGCCACGGCTCCGGAGCTAGGCCGAAGCTGCGACCTTTCCTAATGTTACGGCCGCGGCTCCGGAGCTAGGCCGAAGCCTACCTCTGGCTTCGGCCTACCCCTGGAGCCGCGACCATAGCGCTAGGAAAGGCCGCGGCTTTGGCCTAGCTCTGGAGCCGCGGCCATCTTGGTACACCCGGCAGCGGCCCTTCTCTGTTTACACCCACAGAGGAGGAGCCCGCACTCGTGGGACACACCGCTCGGGGAGTGTCTGTACTACCTGAGGGGGGGTGTCTTGCCCGAGGGGGTGGTGGAGTGTCTGTCGGTACTACCTGGAGGGGTGGGTCACTGTACTGAGAGGAGGGGAGTCACTGTACTGAGAGGAGGGAGGGTCACTGTACTGAGAGGAGGGGGGGTCACTATACTGAGAGGAGGGGGGGTCACTGTACTGAGAGCAGGGGGGGTCTCTGTACTGAGAGGAGGGGGGTGTCTGCACCGAGGGGTTACTATAGTTGGTGGGGGGGTGAACGGTGGGGGGGGAGATGTGGATATTACAGTGGGCGAGATTTTTTTGCCGATCCGAAAAATGATCCGATCTGTGACTCCTGATCCGAGGAACGATCCGAACCGTGAGTTTTTTGATCCGTTGCACCGCTAACATAATGTATATCCTTTGTGGTTATTGAGAAATGTGTTTTAAAAAGAAAGGTTTTATGCCTGGAGTTCAGCTTTAAACAAAAGAAAGGGTGGCTGATTTAACCCCATTAAAATGTTCAGTGGCACAACCCGCTGGATCATTTCAATCGCATTTCGCATTTTTTTTTGGAAACGGCAAAAAATAATATTTTGTGAAATTTGCATTTTAGATGTCATTCTTAATGTATCACTTAACATTCAAGCGCTGGGACGACTCATACTGAGCGCCATGCCCAAGTAATTATATTCAAATTTTTATATTACAAGGGAGCTCGTGGTCTCGCGGGTCGTATACACTTAATAAACAATTCTCTTTCTGGTCAGATTAACATTGACACTTGCCAGAAACATGAGAAAGATGTTAAATGTTCTATTAGCATAGAAGAGCTAGTGTTCTGTCCGTTAGGCCTAGCGTGTTCGTCTTCTGGTGTATATTTATTATGCAGCATTTGATGTACAGCTCAGCACAGGCAACTATCAGAGATGTCACTTTGTACAGATTCTTTCAAACACGGGCAAATATTTCTGCTGGAACGCACACCTGTAGACATAACTTAGGGCTCATTCACATGGTTGTGTTGCTTTAGCACATGCGTGTTGATGAGGGTGTCAAACCTAATTTCATCGCTGCACACATCAGCTGTATGGTTGCCTTCAAAGGGCTGACTGTGTCTGTAGGTCTTTATCATATTAAATAATCGCCTCTGCATACGATTATTACTGGTTTTAGTAATAACTTAAGTAATGACTCAAATGCAGGGTTTAGAGGTGCACTACGTACAGAGTGCAGGGTTCAGGAGTGCCATTACGTACAACATGCAGAGTTCATAAGTGTGTTATATACAGAGTGCAGAGTTCAGGAGTGCATTACATACAAAGTGCAGCGTTCATAAGTGTGTTATATACAGAGTGCAGAGTTCAGGAGTGCATTAGGTACAAAGTTCAGGATTACGCTATGTACAGAGTGAAGAGATCAGGTGTGCATTATGTACAGAGTTCAGAGTTCAGGAGTGTGTTATATACAGAATGCAGAGTTCAGAAGTGTGTTATTTACAGAATGCAGAGTTCACAAGTACACTACGTACAGAGTGCAGAGCTCAGTAGTGCTTTACATATAGAGCACAGAGTTCAGGATTGCGATATGTCGAGCGTGCAGAGTTCCGGAGTGTATTACGTATAGAGTGCAGAGTTCAAGAGTACACTACATACAGAGTTTAGGAGTAAGTTACATAAAGAGTTCAGAGTTAAGTAATATACCATGTACAGAGTGTAGAGTTCAGGGGTAGGCTACATACAGAGTGCAGAGTTAAGGAATGTGCTACACACAGAGTACAGAGTTCAGGAGTGCGTAACGTACAGAATGCAGAGTTAAGGGGTGTGCTACGTACATAATGCAGAGTTAAGGGGTGCGCTACCTACATAATGCAGAGTTCAGGAATGCATTACATAGAGAGTACAGAGAACAGGAGTGTGTTACATACAGAGTTTAGAGTTCATGAGAACACAGCGCACAGATTGCTGAGTACAGGAATACATTATGTACAGAATGCAGAGTTCAGGGGTATGCTAAATACAGAGTACAGAGTTCAGGAGTATGCTACGTACAAAGTGCAGAGTTCAGGAGTGTGCTACGTACAGAGTGCAGAGTTCAGGAGTGAGTTTTGTACAGAGTGGAGATTTTAGGAGTACACAGCGTAGAGAATGCAGAGTTCCGGGGTGCACTGTTTACAGTGTGCAGAATTGAGGAGTGCATTACATACAGAGTGCAGGGTCCAGGAGAGCATACCATACCGAGCGCAGACGTACTTTACATACAGAGTGCATGATTACGATATGTACAGAGTCCAAAGTTCAGGGGTATGCTCCATACAAAGTGCAGATTTCAGGAGTAACAGTGTAGGTGGCTCTTGTATCAGTGTAAGGATTTCTAGTACCAGTGTGTAGGTGGCTCTGCCTCACCTTGCAGCAAGATCGTTTGTCTGTCAGGTTCTGGAGTTCTGTCTCTGCTTTGCCCTGCCTGCAGGGATCTGTTAAAGCCACCCAGAGCAAAGCTGTCCTTGTAAATATAGAAGGCCTCTGTGTTTACAAGTGACAGCACAGATTGAGAGTCAGACGTGGCGGAACTCCAGCTTAAAAATCAGCTGCGAGGTCCACATGACATGGCCTAGAGGGACGGTTTTGGCTCATGAACCTTTTGTATGACATATGTGTTTTAGGACAATGATTTCTTAAGTGAATGCCAGCGCGTATACATGCGTTTAGATGTGTTCTGATGCGTTCCTGGTGAGCAAGTTGCAGGTTGTACTTTTGTTGAAAGCCTTAGAACTGACTACATTGGTTTGAACTAGGGCCATTGGAATACATGGCAATTAAAGTACGTATGTTCTGGATATGTTTTAAAAACACACTGGAAGGCATCTGGTGTGAGCCAGTCTTATGCCACACGATCATTTTTCAGCATGAAAAAAAACGTTGTTTTTCAGCATGTGTAAAAAACGAAGTTTTCCCAACTTCATCATTAAAACGATGTGGCCTACACACCATCGATTTTAAAAAATGCTCTAGCAAAGCGCGGTGACGTACAACACGTACGACGGCACTATAAAGGGGAAGTTCCATTCGCCTTTGGGCTGTTTTAGCTGATTCCGTGTTAGTAAAAGACGATTTGCGCTTTTTTGTCTGTTACAGCGTGATGAATGTGCTTACTCCATTATGAACGGTAGTTTTACCAGAACGAGCGCTCCCGTCTCATAACTTGTTTCTGAGCATACGCAGGTTTTTTTCATCGTTTTAGCCCACACACGATCATTTTTTTACAACCCGAAAAACGACATAGTTTAAAACTACGTTAAAAAATGCAGCATGTTCCAATTTTTTTTTTTTACGTTTTTCAGAACCTGAAAAATTATGTGAAGCCCACACACGATCATTTTAAGCACTTAAGCCCCGGATCATTTTGTTGCTAAATGCCCAGGCCAGGTTTTGCGATTCGGCACTGCGTCGCTTTAACAAACAATTGTGCGGTCGTGCGACGTGGCTCCCAAACAAAATTGGCGTCCTTTTTTCCCAACAAATAGAGCTTTCTTTTGGTGGTATTTGATCACCTCTGCGGTTTTTATTTTGTGCGCTATAAACAAAAATAGAGCGACAATTTTGAAAAAAATTCAATATTTTTTACTTTTTGCTATAATAAATATCCCCCAAAAACATATATATACGTATTCTTCTACCTATTTCTGGTAAAAAAAATCGCAATAAGCGTTTATCGATTGGTTTGCGCAAAATTTATAGCGTTTACAAAATAGGGGATAGTTTTATTGCATTTTTATAAAAAAATATTTTTTTACTACTAATGGCAGCGATCAGCGATTTTTTTCGTGACTGCGACATTATGGCGGACACTTCGGACAATTTTGACACATTTTTGGGACCATTGTCATTTTCACAGCAAAAAATGCATTTAAATTGCATTGTTTATTGTGAAAATGACAGTTGCAGTTTGGGAGTTAACCACAGGAGGCGCTGTAGGAGTTAGGGTTCACCTAGTGTGTGTTTACAACTGTAGGTTTAGAGGGGTGTGGCTGTAGGTCCGACGTCATCGATCGAGTCTCCCTATAAAAGGGATCACTCGATCGATGCAGCCGCCACAGTGAAGCACGGGGAAGCCGTGTTTACATACGGCTCTCCCCGTTCTTCAGCTCCAGCTCCAGATTGCGCCCCGTGGGTTACCGACCGCCGCATGTACCGGGGGGGGTCCCGATCGGACCCCCGACCCGCGGAAAGGCGGGGATGTACATGTACGCCCATATGCCTGTACGTGCCATTCTGTGGACGTACATGCGGCGGGCGTTTACCAGTTAAATGACGTTTTTGAGAAACGTTTTTTTCATGCCGAAAAATGATCATGTGTATGCGGCATGAGGTGCTTCACTGTTTATTCATTCCAATTGCCAAGATGAATTAATATTCTGGTCAATGGAATCCATAAATGCTCAAACGTTTAACATGTGTGCGATACGCGCGTTCTTTTAGCTTCCGTTTCTGCCAGTAGAAAAAGGCGTTCCGCGAAAATTTTCAAACAGCCAGTGTGCATGAGGCCTAAACACTTCTATAAGACATTTCAGATGGAATGAAACCGGCCAACTGATTACAAAACCTGCTGCCATTCTTCCCGCACTTCACTAGTCTTCCGATGATAAAATAAAGCGTGGATCTGGCTTTTTTCTTGGCGGCACAGCTAATCCTATGTAATGAGACACTCTGTGCAATGGACTGGGCATAATTAACTGGCCCATTTTTCTCCGTTCTACAAAGGTTCTTTGACACAGTCATCCATGATACACAGTAGCACAAGCTTGACTGCTCTGGTAATAGATTACAAAGTATTTTCATCTTTCCTTGCTATCTGCCAGGGATGTCTCAGTTTGCAGTCTCGGTAGAAGACTTGCCCTTTGCACCTTATATAAGAACAGCATGCTCTAGATTCACCTAGTCATACGGAATATACAAAAGCGCACTATGCCCTATAGGCTTTTTCCTTTTTTGCTTGAGTCATCATTTTGACAGGGATACGTTCTTATCATTTTTTGTATTTAAATGGTTTCTTGAACATATGAAAAAGATTACAAGAACCGCTTCCCCCCCTCCCCCAATAGAGGAGCTGCTTGAATTTTTGCAAGAATATTATGAATTATAGCAAAAACCTTTATGCTTCCGCGCTGGAGAGAACGCAAATATGTTTTCCTGACTATCTATTTATTTTTTTAATTCTCTTGGGAGGTCATCAATCCAGTCATTTTATTTTTTTAATGGAAAAGTCCATATCATAGACACACTGGGCTCCATGTATATTTGTGTGGTGCATTAATGCACATGTGTTAACGCGTGTTATGTCACACAGGTTAACGTGTGTTACATTAAAGCCTCGTACACACGATCAGTCCATCCGATGAGAACGGTCGGAAGGACAGTTGTCATAGGTTAACCGATGAAGCTGACTGATGGTCCGTCACGCCTACACACCATCGGTTAAATAACAGATCATGTCAGAGCGTGGTGACGTAAAACACAACGACGTGCTGAAAAAAATGAAGTTCAATGCTTCTAAGCATGCGTCGTCTTGATTCTGAGCATGCGTGGATTTTTAACCGATGGTTGTGCCTACTAACGATCGGTTTTGACCTATCGGTTAGGAATCCATCGGTTACATTTACCATCGGTTACACAGGTTACCCTGTGAAATGTTTTTTTTTTTTTTTTTTTTTTTACAAAATGGCTAAAATGGACAATGGTCACTTTGCAACTGTGCCTTAAACACTCTGGCCCGGATTCACATAACTCTTACGCCGACGTATCTCGAGATACGCCGCGTAAGTGTAAATATGCGTCGTCGTATCTATGCGCCGTGCCCACAAAACTAGATACACCTGAAAATAGGCTTCATCCGACCGACGTAACTTTCCTACGCCGGCGTATCGTTGACGCAAATTTACGCTGGCCGCAAGTGGTACTCCCATTGATTTCCTATGCAAATGAGGGAGATACGCCGATTCACAAACGTACTTGCGCCCGGCGCATAATATACGCGCTTTGCGTAAGTCCTACGTCCGGCGTAAAGTTATTCCACATATAGGAGGCGCAAGTCCTGCAAAAGGTATGGACCAGGGAACACAGCCGTCGTATTTTACGTCGTTTACGTAGTACGTGAACAGGGCTAGGCGTAGGTTACGTTCACGTTGTAGGCAGTAATTCGATGTATCTTAGGCAGTTGTTTTGACGTGATTCTGAGCATGCGGACTGGGATGCGTCCACGGGACGGCGAATGCGCCGTACGTTATTCGTAACTTTATGACGCTCAGTCCTTCATTTACATGGGGTCACGCTTCATTAGCATGGCTCACGCCCACTTCCACCTACGCTGGCTTACGCTGAGGAAACCCAGCGTAGATTTGAGAGCGACTGGGGGCGAATGCTTTGTGAATACTGTGCTTGCCTCTGTGCGCTGCGTCGGCGTAGTGTATATTCGATACGCTACGCCGGCATAAATATGCGCCAGTGTCTGTGAATCCGGGCCTCTGTAATTGTCAATGGTGCTTTTATAGTGCCTTTGTAGTGCAATTTTGAGGCGTTTTAATAGAAGAAAATGGAGGCGGTTGCAAATTGTCAACGCCTGCTGAACTCTTTTTGCCTTATCACGATGCAAGGTGCAAGGCAACACCTCCATCCTCTCCCTATTTTAACCATTTTGATTAGCATTGGGCACCCCAACCACCTATTTTCGCTGCCTGTGTGAAAGAGCCCTAAATGCTTTCAAAGTTGAAAAAAAATTTGGGGTAAAAATGCTATTTAGTTAACAGGGAATTCTGAAATGGGGAAGCAAAGAAACACCCCAGAAAAAGCAAATAAACATACATACTGTAGATATTTATTAATCTTGTGATTCCGAGTGTCTTTCTTTTCTCCAAATAGTGGAATTGCATTTTAACAGGTCTGGCTATTTGCATAACGCCACAATGGGCGCAGGGAGAAGGCAAACACTGACAATAAAAGACGGTAGTTTGACAGGAGAGGGGGCCTAGAAATCTTACACCACCATTGATTGTATCTCTCATTAATGTTGCAGTGTAGACAGAAGTTGACATAATTCCTATTATAGGTGAAGCATTTTACCCTAAAATACTGCAAAGTGCATGCTATCTGTCTGCACGATGTCATGGCTGTCTGCACCCTGTAACACGAGTGCAAATTAACGGAGCCGAAGCTGGAAGTTCTTCTTGTTAGCACTAATAGGTTGTTAGATGTTACATTCAAACAGCTCTGTCCAGTAACTCCATGCCTCTGCTAACATGGAAAACTCCAATAGAGTAATATGGCGCTTACAACTTTCAAAAAGCCAAGAGCTGAACAGGACTGCACTCTTGGAGCTCTAGCTATGAACAATACCATATACAAATAATCAATGGGTTCAACCCCTATCCTTAAAGTGGTGTTCTGGCCTTGAAAAAAAAATAAAAGCCAGCAGCTACACACACTGCAGCTGCTGACTTTTAATAAATAGACACTTACCTGTCCTGGAGTCCTGTCCAGCGATGTCGGCACCCGCAGCTGATGTTTACATAAGCTGTCTGGTGCTCTGCCGCCATTGTGGGTAAGGGAACCTGGCAGTGTAGCCTTTCGGCTTCACGCCGGGAACCCTACTGTGCATTCGCGAGGCCCCGCTCCTCTCTCCTATTGGCCCGGCGGCCGGGGGGAAAAGGAGGGAGCCCCGTGGTGACGTCACAGCTCCGCGGCAGGGACTCCCCGGATGTGGCAAAGGATACCTGTCCCCCCGAAAGGTGCTAATTTTGTGACCGGAGGGGGGAGGAATAAGATGAGCAGAAGTCCCACTTTTAGGTGGAACTCCACTTTAAAGTGGAAGAAACGCCTAACTATAACAATTCTTAAAAATGTTCTCATCTCCCTCCTTCTACCAAACCTGTATAAAAAAGACCTGTGTACTTACTGTACCTATTTTCAATTTGCTCTGGTCTAGTCATGTGATCCTGCAGCTCTGTGGGAGAGCTCGACAACGGCCTGGAAATTTTGGGAGCTGTGACATTACCCATAGGCTCCCGTGACCCAGCCGCTGTTGAGGCTCCCTCCTCTTCCCTGCAGCAGCAAGTAACACAGGAGAGCTGGAGCTGTGGGATCATGTAATTGCACTGGAATGGATTAAAAATTGGTATGTATACACATATTTTTTAAATAAAAGTTAGACAGGGTAGGTAGGAGGAAGGGAACAATTATAGTTAGGGCACATGCACACTGCAGCTCAAAGAAACTGCGAGCTGCACAGTGGAGGTAAGTATGACATGTTTGTTATTTAAAGAAAAAAATTGAACCTTTACAACCACTTGAAACTCTATTTATAGTGCAGCCTGGATCCGACATCATTTTAGGACTGAGAATGGGAGTGGTGGTCAGGCAGTTGGCAAAACAGGCTAATCTGGCTTTTCCTGGAAGTTCCTAGGTCACTGACAAATGGGACTCATATGGACCACTGCAGCACACTACAGGTATGTCTGAAGAAAAAACTACAGCAGGTAGGTGAGTGTCCCTATACATACATCAAAGCTTTATTTTCTGTTCTGACTAGGGAGGTTCCTTCAAAGGGGCTAAACATTTTGTTAATGGATATAATCATAGATCTTAGCTTAGTATAGTTCACAATCAACTAGTGTTTGTAGACCATATGACTTTTTAGTGAGGCTTAGGCTCTTCCTTCTTTGAATAGCACTTAATCTGTAGCAGATGAGACCGATGAAAAAAAAAGAGAAAAGAGAAGTTTTGATAATGAACTAAATATCGACTCCCCCTGCTGCTGTCTATCAGTCTGGGAATTAATGAAAAACATGGCAGGCTTCATCTGATATTTCATTATGAACCAATCCTCTGTTCATCAGTCATTATAGTTTCATGGTTGGGTTTATTGATTGATAAAACTTGAAACACGGGATCCGCATCTAGCACTTCCTTTGTTGTCTCTTCCATCTTCTTTATAGAAGAGCCTCGGCCAAGACAAGAGTAATCAACAAACATATCAGGTTATGTAACAATATATATTTTTCCAAGTTTCAACTGAAGAAACATATCAATACTTTTGCAGAATCTCTTCTGGTTCCCAGTAGCACTGTTGTAGAATGATTCCAGCTGGCTGTCATCTGCACCTTCAACTGAGGAAAGAAATGACAGCCACCTGGATTCCTTCTGAATCGGGGCTTGCTCTTGTCTCTACTGCTGCACCAAGCTGGATTCTTTAGCGGCAGTTGGCAAAGATCTTTTACCCTACCCTCGTTGACCAAACTGCACCAAGCAGTGTCTTAAGCAGCCACATACCCTGCCTACATGTCAGCCTGCTGCTGATTTGAAGCACTATCCTGAAGAAACAACTACGCTTAGAGGGTGCCCAACCTTTTGAAGAGCGAGGGCCACTTAAAGCGGAGGTTCACCCTCAAAATGAACTTTCCAGCATCCTTAAAGCGGAAGTAAACCCATCAATTTAACAGTTTGAAAAAGCAGTTACATTCCTGGCATGCCGGGAATGCTAACTGTCACATTGGTTGTGCTCTCAACCAAACTGTCAAACCATCCAATGGATGGTGTCATAACTGATCACATGTGCAGCATCATGGCAGTTGAAGATTAAACAGAGGCCAAGACGCGCCTTAGCAGCTGTCAATCAACTCCTCTTCACTTAGAAACGCCCATTCCCCGCAGGATTCCCCGCTCGGAGCCGGAAAACAAGGGCTCATATAACGATGAGTACAAGTAAAAAAAAAAAAAAAAAACAGCATACTGCAGATGTTAGCAGTATTCTACAGCTAATGTCAAAAAGTGGATTTTTGGGTGAACCTCCGCTTTAAGCGACTTAGTAACCGGTCGTGGGCCACAATGAGTAGAGCGGGTGGACGGGATGTCCGCTCTGCATATGCCAAGTCGGTTTACGTCTGAGGCCTCGTACACACGACCGAGTTTCTCGGCAAAAACCAGCAAGAAACTTGCTGGGAGATATTTTTTTGCCGAGGAAACCGGTCGTGTGTACATTTTCGTTGAGGAAACTATCGAGAAACTCGACGAGCCAAAAAGAGAGCAAGTTCTCTATTTCCTCGACGGGAGTCTCAAATTGGCTCGTCAAGTTCCTCGACAGGCTGGTTTTCGACGAGAAACTCGAGCGTGTGTATGCTAAGAAACCTGCGCTTGCTCAGAATAAAGTATGAGACGGGAGTAAAAGTAGCGTTTGTAATGGAGATAACACATTTTTCAAGCTGTAACAGACTGAAAAGTGCAAATTGTCTCTTAACAAACTTTTACTTAACACGCAAACACATGAGATTAGCAAAACCAGCCCCAATAGTTTAGCCAGTGGAATCGAACTTCCCCTGCCGTTGTATGTGTTGTAGTCACCGCGTTTGAGAACGAGGAGATTTTGTCTTGACAGTGTGTACGCAAAGCAAGCTTGTCGAGTTCCTCGACAAACCTAACAAGGAACTCGACAAAGAAAACGATGTATTTCGCCCGTCGAGTTCCTCGAACGTGTGTACGAGGCCTTACACTTCTTAGAGGTGCATGGAGAGTCGAATTGGGTCGGATTGACTGTGTGAAAGGGGCCCAAGGCTGCTTTCACACTGATGCGTTGTGGTTTTTCCTGCACCATGGGTGCCACGCAGTATACCTTTGACTTTTCTGCACTTTGCAATAGACTTCTATTATATTCTGCAGGTTTGGTGCACTTTTAAAAAGCTCACCAAACTCGCAGGTAATTACAGAAGTCTATGGCTCAGTGCAGGTAACGTGCAGATCAGTTTGAAAGCAGCTCAGTAACCACTGCAGAAGAGATATGCCCAGATATACACTGTGATTTTAGTAATAAAATTACCTTTAATAACAGAATTCTATTCTATTCCATCCCAGAGCAGGAGGTCATGTGCCACATCAGAGGGCTCCGCAGGCCACATGTGGCCCCTGGGCCACTGGTTGGGCACCCCTGGCTTAGATGAAATTCCATAAGAATTGTTAGTTCTTCTGTCCAAAATTACATAAAAAAAACGAAAAAAAGAGATAGGTTAGCAGCTATTACTGATATTCTAATGTTCACTGATGTTTGATGGTCTATAGCAGTGGTCTCCAAACTGCGGGCCGGATGTGGCCCTTTTATTGCTTTTATCCAGCCCTTGGGGCATTATTACCCCAACAGTCAGCAACAGTGGGGAGTAGTTCCTGGCACTAACACCAAGAGTTGGGGGCATGGTCAACATGTATAAATAAGTGGTCCATATAGTAAACTTGGTGTTGAGTTATTGAGTTATGTTTGGAGGAAAAGAGATTTAATCTCCAAACACTGAAAGGTTTCTTCACAGTGAGCTGTGAGAATGTGGAATAAACTCCCTCAGGAGCTGGTTCTGGCCAGCTCAGTAGATTATTTTTTTTAAAAAAAGGCCTGGATTCTTTCCTAAATGTACATAATATAACTGGGTACTAACATTTATAGGTGAAGTTGATCCAGGTAATGTCCAATTGCCTCTTGGGGGATCAGGAAGATATTTTCTTTCTCCAGCTGGAGAAAACTGGGTCATGCTTTATTGGAGTTTTTTTGCCTTCCTCTGGATCAACTGGGAGTATAGGATTGTGTATATAGCATTGCATATTTTTTTCCCCTCCTATTGCATTCAATGGAAAGGACTTGTGTCTTTTTTCAGCCGGACTAACTATGTAACTTGAATCTAAAAGCATATCTGCTAAAAAAGAAGGGAATATAATTACCTTTCTGGTTGACCCCATCTTGAAACAACGTTGTTTCACGGCTTCCTGGCCAATAAAACGATTTGACTGGTTGGCTGGGTCAAATACTCGTTCCCCAGACCACATGCAGTGGTTTCTTCTGCCAGCTTGTACCACCTGTAGTGAAGTATGAGCTGGCGGTAGGAACCACAGCATGTGGCAGGGGAGAAAGCATTCCACACACTCGGAAGTGTCAAATACTTGCACCAGCCAGGTAGCAGAGATGCAGCTGTGTTTTAAAACACGAGCCATTGGAAAGGTACATTTATTTCCTTTTCTTTTAGTGGATATGCTTTTAGACACAAGTGACCCATAGCTGATGGATTTACCTTATAGTGAGTCAGAATTGGAAGTATGGAAGAATCTGAAAATGCACTTTTAAAATATTATAAAGGAGCAGCTTGGAAAGTTTTTTTATATTTCATCTTTTATTTAACTTTACTTACTTTAAGTATGACCTTGAGAGCTAGAATTTACTTGAGATCTGATAGTTGCTGTTTTGACGTCACACAATGGGTCTGAATTATTAACCTGTGAAGGAAGGTGAAGTCAATTTATATTTTTCCTTTAACCACTTTAGCACTAGTGTTGAGCAGAATATGCCATATTCGATTTCGCGATATATCTCGAATATTCGAGATATATTCGCTAAATTCAAATATTCGTGATATTTTATCGAAATTAAATGATTGCGATTTTTCGCTATTGCGAATGCGAAAATAATTGCGATTTTTTGATAACTGCGGTAGGAGCACTCTGATTGGCTCAGAATATTCGTGATATTTTATCGAAATATCGCAACATGCGAATGCGATATTTATTGCGCAATTTCGAGAAATGCTGGAGGAGCGCTCTGATTGGCTCAGAATATTCGTGATATTTTATCGAAATATCGCAACATGCGAATGCGATATTTATTGCGCAATTTCGACAAATGCTGTAGGAGCAATCTGATTTGCTCAGAATATTCGTGATATTTTACAATACAAAATAATTGCGAATATTCGGCAAATGCGGAAGGAGCACTCTGATTGGCTCAGAATATTCTTGATATTTTACAATACAAAATAATTGCGAATATTCGGCAAATGCGGAAGGAGCACTCTGATTGGCTCAGAATATTCGTGATATTTTACAATACAAAATAAAAAGTGTTTTGCATTGGTGGTGATTCTTTACTCTATCCATCTGTCACAGCCGTTTGTCAATCAAACACCTTGAAGATTGAACACGTTCATGCTGCATGCTTTGGACTTTTTTTCACTTCACATATCAAAGACATTTTTATGAAAGATTATTTTTCTATTATTGGGACTATATTTCTTTATATATTTGTTTCACTGTGTATTTCACAAGTTATTTGCGCTTGCTTATTTTATAATTTGCCCACATGTCTTGTCACTAGACATATTTTTTATTCTTGTAGAGCGACTCCATTTTCTGTCTTGTATTAATTTATGTTGTATAACATTTTTGAGTTGCTGCTGTATTCTCCCCTTTTTTAAGGTATGCGCAATTTTTTCCTTCTTACAAAAAAAAATAATATCAAACATACAAATATTCATAACATACACATACACAAAGCCCCCCCCTTTTGCATCAGAGACAATCAGAGTTCTCCTACCA
Source organism: Rana temporaria (assembly GCF_905171775.1). Taxonomy (NCBI): domain Eukaryota; kingdom Metazoa; phylum Chordata; class Amphibia; order Anura; family Ranidae; genus Rana; species Rana temporaria. Next base: position 51,270,406 of record NC_053490.1, on the reverse strand, counting down.
CAGTTATCGAAAATTCGCAATCATTTTCGCATTCGCAATAGCGAAAAATCGCAATTTTTTTTTTTTCAATTTGGCAAGATAAAATGATCGCCTCAGCTTAGCTACTCGGCCCAGGGTCTCTAATCATACCAGCAATGCTTTTAGACGTCGATAGGATGTGATCTGTTTTAAAAATCAAATTGAAAAAATGTGAATATTCGGAATTGCGAATATTCACCGCGAAATTCGAAATATAGCGCGATTTCTCGAATATGCTATATTCGAGTCGAGTATTCGCAATGCGAATATTCGTGAGCAACACTATTTAGCACTCGCGCGTTAGGGGGTAGGTTCAAAGCAACATATACAGTATATATATATATGTTGTTTTGCCTGCCCATGCCATTCTGCCAACTTAAATCTACGCAAGGTGGTCGGCAAGCAGTTAAGCACCCAATTATGTGTATTCTCATTCTCCGAATTCCCTTGCACATAACTGAAATGAACACAGGTTTGCTTCAGTGCACTTCAACTCACCATGTAGAACTTTCAAGTTTGACTACAGTGTGCCTTTAAATTAACTTTAAAATGGAACACATTAAAAACTCATTATGTCATTTTAATGGAGAGATTTCCCAGCATTTCTTGCCTTATGACACCCTGTAATTGGTAGAAACACATTCCCAATGCCCACTGACAAATAAATGATCAGTCTATAATTTTAATGGTAGGTTTATTTTATCAGACAAAATAACAAAAAATAAATCCACAAAAATGCATTTCAAAAAAGTTATAAATTGATTTGCATTTTAATGAGTGAAATAAGTATTTGTCTCCTTCATAAAACATGAGTTCGTACTTGGTGACAACTCCCTTGTTGGAGGTCAGACGTTTCTTGTAGTTGGCCACCAGGTTTGCACACATCTCAGGAGGGATTTTGTCCCACTCCTCTTTGCAGGTCCTCTCCAAGTCATTACAGTTTTAAGGCTGACGTTTGGTAACTCGAACCTCCACATAATTTCTATGGGATTAAGGTCTGGAGACAGGCTAGGCCACTCCAGGACCTTAGTTAAATTAGTTAAACAAGGTAGTAGTAAGCAGGTAGCCTTGGTGTGAGATGTTGAACGCTGTTAGAGATTAAAGCGTACCTTCACTCCCCTTACTTCTTGAAGAATATTGCTCCTTCTCCTACTTCTTTCATAAAGCATAGATGCAATTATTATTTTTAAATACCTTTTTTTTTGGTGGCATGCAGACCATGCTGTGCTCCATGAAAGGAAAGGCAAGAATGAGGTCCCCCTTTATGTTGAAAGTCTCCTCAGATATTCACGTATCTACACCATACTACACATGTGCGTCATCAGGGGGTTCTCTGAAAGAATAGCGGACACCTTGTTGGCATAAGAAGAAAAGATGGCAGTGTGGGACTTGGCTTGCAAAAGCGAAGCAGAAGATTACAGACAAATGTAACTATAACTAGGTTAATGTTGGCACCTTATCATAGGAAAGTTACAACTATGAATACATAGAAGACACAATTACTCTGCAATGCCTGGCTTATAACGGTGTGTTATATTTAGAACATCTTGTGTAATTAGCTAAAACCTCTAGGCACATAATATTCAGCTAATGTAAAGCCACGTAAAACAGTCAGAGGCAGTAGACATGAAAGATAGTCAAAGACTATACATAGCTCCCAACTGTCCCTAATTTGGGGGGACTGTCCCTGATTTGGAACAATGTCCCTCTTTCCCCCTCATTTGTCCTTCATTTTGGTTTGATCTATATAGTTGTATATAAAATGCACTTTTTATCTTTCAAAAAGTGTTTCCCAGTGCTAAACCTGGTAGACAAAAAAAAAAAATGACTCAAAGGGCAATAATTAGTGGTCAGACTTTAGAGGCAAGGCTAAAGTCCGACCACCAATCACTGCCCTTTGAGTAATTTTTTTTGTCTACCGTATATTCACGGATGTGGCAAATGTGAGTACTCCCCCCCTGTCCTAATTTTTGATCCAGTGCTAAACCTTTCATCCAATTTCTAAATGGGTGCATTTGTAAATTTTTAAAAGCCAATATAAAGGAATAGTAGTGGTAAAAAAAGCACTAGTGTATTTAATTTACTGTACCTTTTTTATATTATTTCCCCCTATCGGCACTAGGCCCCACGCACGCCTATAATGGATAAAGTTTCCACCGCCTGGCCCAACTCATGACCCGAATAGGCAGCCGGCCAGATGCGGAGAGGCCAGGTAAGTGGCGCGGGCTGAAGGAGCAGCTCAGCTGCTTTAGGGCCCCACATGGACTTGCAGCCCGCCCGGTGTGCCCTATGGCTGCCCGCACAGCTTTTATAGATGGCACCTGGAGACTGTTGGTCAGTCCAGTGATCGGGCAGACGCAAATTAGGCGGCCACGAGGCCCCTGTGAGCGCGAGGCCTTAGGCATACAAAAATAATAATAATAATAATTAGGGCTGTACAAATTAACTTTTAATTAATCTATTAATCTTTAATGTATTTGATCGATCAAAATCTTTTTGATCGATTAAAATTCTTTTGATTGGTACTCACCTCTCCGCCGGCTTCTGGGCCTTCAGGGAGTTCCGTCTGAAAATCCAGTAACGTCACGGACACCGGCGGGGCTTGCCGTGTCCATCTGAAGGGCTCCTTTGCTGTGCCTTCATATCTGCATGCCGGCGGGACCTTACTATCTGCCACACGCAAGGGCTGTTACACTTCCCTCTATCACTTCCCTCTATCAACCTGGGATTCTACAACCATCCACTGGGAGTTGTGATAGTTCCCTTCATGGGACATCTACATGCCGACGGACTGATGTTAACCTCTCCTCATCTGGATTCAGCAGTGGTATCGCTGTACACATTTTTATACCAGTATCATACTTAGCTACATGTTTTTATGACTGCTTTTGGTATTACTCGCACCATTTTTACAGTTTATGTAGCTACATCGATTTTATCTCCAGTGCAATATTTATTTGGTTACCTACTTGAAGACTATAAAAGTTTTAATGCTATTCCCATCGAGCGCTGCCTTTGTGTGTTTTTTGTATCCTGCTATCCATTTTTCCTGTGGTTGGTAGCTGCACTGGGAATCAGCCTGCAAGGAGATCAGCTAAAAGTAGTTGGATCTGTATGTGCGTTATAATTAATTGAAATTAGTCGATTAATCGATAAAAAAAAAAAACGATTAATCGAACAGAAAAATTTTGATCAGTAACAGCCCTAATAATAATACAAAAATAATTGCATTTCCATGTTCTGCATACCGTGAGAGAGAAGATATAGTGAACGTAGGGTCCTGGGTTGAGTAACACTTTAAATACTGAAAGTTGCACTTAAATCTGGAATTTTGTAACCTTTGGAAAATGTCAGTAAAAACTTGGCTGTGCCAGTAAATTTTGGGTGTAAATTTCAATCTGGTCAGTTGGCAACACTGCTCTCAGCCACCAATCAGATTCAAACCTGCCTTAGCCTACAAGTGATTACAAGCATTCCATAGAACTTAGATTGAGCTAGAACGAATGACCTTGCTGGCTTCAGCCCAGTTGCGGTGTTACTGGATGGCATTAACCACTTAAGGACCGCCTCATGTAAATATACGTCAGCAGAATGGCACGGACAGGCACATGCACATACCTATACGTCCTCTGCTTGACGTGGGTCGGGGGTCCGATCGGGACCCCCCCCCCGGTACATGCGACGGTCCGTAAGCCTCGGGGAGCGATCCGGGACGACGGCGCGGCTATTCGTTTATAGCCGCCCCGTCGCGATCGCTCCCCGGAGCTGAAGAACGGGGAGACCCGTATGTAAACACGGCTTCCCCGTGCTTCACTATGGCGGCGCATCGATCGAGTGATCCTTTTTATAGGGAGACATGATCGATGACGTCAGTCCTACAGCCACACCCCCCTACAGTTGTAAACACACACTAGGTGAACCCTAAATGTTACAGCGCCCCCTGTGTTTAACTCCCAAACTGCAACTGTCATTTTCACAATAAAGAATGCAATTTAAATGCATTTTTTGCTGTGAAAATGACAATTGTCCCAAAAATGTGTCAAAATTGTCCGAAGTGTCCGCCATAATGTCGCAGTCACGAAAAAAATCGCTGATCGTCGACATTAGTAGTAAAAAAAATAAAAAAAATAAAAATGCAATAAAACTATCCCCTATTTTGTAAACGCTATAAATTTTGCGCAAACCATACCAAAAATAGGTAGAAGAATACGTATCGGCCTAAACTGAGGAAAAAAAAAATTGTATATATGTTTTTGGGGGATATTATAGCAAAAAGTAAAAAATATTGAATTTTTTTCAAAATTGTCGCTCTATTTTTGTTTATAGCGCAAAAAATAAAAAAACGCAGAGGTGATCAAATACCACCAAAAGAAAGCTCTGTTTGTGGGGAAAAAAGGACGTCAATTTTGTTTGGGAGCCACGTCGCACGACCGCACAATTGTCTGTTAAAGCGACGCAGTCCCGAACTGTAAAAACCCCTTGGGTCTTTAGGCAGCATATTGGTCCGGGGCTTAAGTATAGCTGACTGATTGTCCTCACTCATTGCCTGCAATTGCTCTTTAACAATATTCTTTGTCACGTTCTCCCCTTACGAAGAGGTTAAACCATCATAAATAAAGCAAACAACGCAAGCCTTGAGAAAAAAAAAATCTAATTTGCCCTAGATACTATTTTACACAGCACTCTATCTGCTTAAACCTACTAATTATCCATCTGCATAACCACTACAGTAAATGGCACTTTGAAAAGAACAGACTACACTTTAATATCCTCATAACAATAAAATGTATGTGGTTATATTTTTATCACTTCTTTAGAAATCGTAAACTCGGAGGCCCGGCTTCCGCGCTTCTACGCTATCAAAGAAAAGGGGCATTTTGGAAGTCATCCAGTATTGTTCCCAGTTCTGCAGAAACATTTAAAACAATCATTCAGATGCACCGGCTAAGGCTCCATTTACGTTGACAAGCTAATTAGACAGAACGTTTCTGAAACATACAGCCCTGGCATTCGTATAGACAGCAGGTGAAACGCAGGAATATGTTATTGATTGAACGGCTGAAGACTACAAGTGTCATCTCTCCAGTCATGGATCACCGTGTTCAGGTGAATTAAAGAACCAGCCCAATGGTTTGTCACTTTGGAAGCCATACATCTTGTCGTGGCAAATCAATGAGTTATTTACAGAAGAGTGGAATCCGTTTTATACCCCCCTGTAAAATATTATAAGCACCGATCAAAGATAAATCAGAGTTTATCTGTGTGGAGGGAAAAGGCAACAGTGAATGAGCGGACCTAAATAGATAATAAATTATACACATTTGTGAGGAATAGGCACACCATTCAACTGCAAATGGGATTGGTGCTAACGTAGCCAGTACACGTTTACTAAACTAAAGCCTGGTACACACTACTAGCCAGATTCAGGTAGAGTTACGCCGGCGTATCAGTAGATACGCCGTCGTAACTCCGAATCTGCGCCGTCGTATATTTAAGCGTATTCTCAAATTGAGATACGCTTAAATGTTGCTAAGATATGACCGCCTGCGCCGTCGTATCTTAGCTGACTATTTACGCTGGCCGCTAGGGGCGTGTACTCTGATTTACGCCTAGAATGCGTAAATCAGCGAGATACGGCTATTCACGAATGTACGCTTGCCCGTCGCAGTAAAGATACGGCATTTACGTAAGGCATTTTCAGGCGTAAAGATAAACCACCAAAAAGATGGCGCCGCCAATGTTAAGTATGGACGTCGAAACCGCGTTGAATTTAAATTTGCTTACGTTGTTTGCGTAAGTCGTCCGTCAATGGGGCTGGCCGTAATTTACGTTCACGTCGAAACCTATGAGTCTTTGCGGCGTAATTTGGAGCATGCGCACTGGGTTATGTCCACGGACGGCGCATGCGCCGTACGTTCAAAACGTCAATTACGTGGGGTCATGCCTTATTGACATAAAACACGCCCACCTCTTCCCAATTTGAATTAGGCGCACTTACGCCGGCACATTTACGCTACGCCGCCGTAACTTAGGACGCAAGTGCTTTGTGAATACAGCACTTGCCTCTCTAACTTACTTAACTTAGTTTTTTTTTCGTTCAACCTAGCGGGCTGAACAAAAAAGGCTGACAACTCAAGAAGAGCGACTGTACTAACTATCCAACGCCCCCCACCACACCAACCAGGACACGCAATTGTCCCTTTTTGGTGATGTATAAAGGACAATCTGCAACTCCATACATGCTCTTAAATCAGTCCAAATTTATTGTATCGTCATAAAAAATACAGAAGAGCATCAGAACGAAACCACTGAATATGGAAGAAGGTGGCCTGGTCTGATGAATCATGTTTTCTCTTACACCATGTGAATGGCGGGGTATAGGGTGACCACATTTCCAAACTGCCATTTAGGGACACTCCTCCCAAAAATCAGCTTGTGCTGCAACGAATCACAGCCCAGCTGGGGCGGCGGGCATGCTCTACCCAAAAGAACTGATCACACCCCCCAAAAATCGCCGCAGCATTGGCACTTTACTCACTGAACTTGTGCTGGCCAGCCGAGACCCGGTCTACCTAGTTCCAGCACTGGCTCTCCACTGCCCTGCAGTGATTAGACACAAGTGTTGGGATTTATGATTTCTCCAATCACAAGTAGGGGGCGGGGATTGTTCCTCTCCAGACATTCCTGGCCAGGCCAAGTACTGTCAGTGAGTAAAGCAGCGATGTGGCGGTACTTTTTGGGGGTGTCAGATAAGGGGAGGGGGTTTATTCTAAGACACTGTATTTTCCTGGAAAGAAGTTGCCCAGGACAGACCTGTAAAATGCAGGACTGTTCCTGGAAATCCGGGACACGTGGTCACCCTAGCGGGGTACATGTGTGTTGCCTACCTAGGGAAGAGATGGCATCAGGATGCATTACGGGAAGAAGGCAAGCCGGCGGAGGCAGTGATTTGCTACTGACAGCTTGGTGCCAGATACCACAGCATACATTCAGAGGTCTAGTGGAGTCCATACCAATAGTTGCCAACATTTCAAAAACTTTTTCAGAGACACTGGGCCAGATTCACAAAAGGGATACGACGGCGTATCTGCTGATACGCCGTTGAATCTCTGTTTCTATCTATGCGACTGATTCATAGAATCAGTTATGCATAGATATCCCTAAGATCCGACAGGTGTAATAGTTTTACACTGTCGGATCTTAGGGTGCAGTACCGCGGCCGCCGCTGGGGGGAGTTTGCGTCGTAAACCAGCGTCGGGTATGCAAATTAGCAGTTACGGCGATCCACAAAACTTTTTCCCGTCGTTACGTCGCCGCAAGTGTTAGTTTGCCGTCGCAAAGATAGGGCACCTTTTACAAAGTGGAAAATTACTCCACCATGTAAAAGTATACCCGTCTTTCCCGCGTCGCTTTTTAATTTTTTTAAATAAAAAAAAAATTCCCGACGCAAGTCTTTTTTTCACGTCGCGATTCACAAAACGTCGGCGCGTCGTAATTTTGCGCAAAGCACGTCGGGAAATTTGCGTCGGGAGCATGCGCAGTACGTCCGGCGCGGGAGCGCGCCTAATTTAAATGGTACCCGCCTCATTTGAATTGGCCCGCCTTGCGCCGGACGGATTTAGGATACACCGCCGCAAATTTCCAGGTAAGTGCTTTGTGGATCGGGCACTTAGACAGAAAATTTGCGGCGGTGTAACCTAAATCGGTTACGTTACGCTGCGCCCGGGCTACGTGAATCTGGCCCACTGTTTTTTTCTGTGTGTCCAGAAAGCTGCATGTACTTTAATTAGGGGCGGGGCATTTATTTAATATGGGCGTGGTGCTAAAAGAAGGTTAATCATGTGCTTCCATCCGGGCTCTGACAGCAATGAAACAGTTAATCATGTCCAGCCACCAGGGATCTGCTGTCAATAAAAGGGTTTAATCATGGCTCTAGCCACCAGGGATCTAAGTCTAGTAAGATCCCTGGTGGCTAAAAAAACATAATTAACCTTTTTATTGTAAGCAGATCCTTGCTGACTGTACATTCCTTTCCATGCTAGCAGATCCCTGGTGGCTGGACATGATCAACTATTTCTTTGCTGTCAGATCCCCGATGGAAGCACGTGATTAACCCTTTCTTTCATAGCAGAGTCCTGGTGGAAGTGCATGATTAACCCTTTAATCTAGCTATTAAAGCGATCATTTTGCATTTCCACCAGGGATCTGCTAGCAACAAAATGGTTAATAATCATGACTTCCAAAACACAGACCTTCTAGCAAATAAAGGGTTAATCACACATGTATTCATCTGCCAGCAATAAAAGGGTGAATGTCCACTCACCAGGGATCATCTTCTAGGAATGAATGGGCAGCAAAAAATAAATGAAAAATATTGGAGATTTGCTGGAGGCTGAGAGCAACAAAAGGGACATTTTATTTTATTTTTAAAGTGTCACTTTAACCACTTCCATACCGGGCACTTAGGCACCTTCCTGCCCAAGACAATTTTCAGCGCTGTCGCACTTTGAATGACAATTGCGCGGTCATGCTAAACTGTACCCAAACAATTTTTTTTATAATTTTCTTCCCACAAATATAGCTTTCTATTGGTGGTATTTAATCACCTCTGCGGTTTTAAAAAAAGTACCGAAAATGTAGAAAAAAAATTAAGTTTTTATTTGTTTCTGTTAATTTTTTTTGTAAATAAGTATGTTTTCTTCTTCAATTATGGGCACTGATATGGCGGCACTGATGGGCACCGATGAGGCGGCACTGATGGGCACTGATAGGTGGCGCTGGTATGCGGCACTGATGGGCACTCATAGGCGGCACTGATGGGCACTCATAGGCGGCACTTATGGGTGGCACTGATGGGTACTTATGGGTGGCACAGACGGGCACTGATAGGTGGGCACTGGGCATGGATGGGCACATAGAGGTGGCACCGATTGACACTGAGGGGTGGCACTGATGGCATTGCTGGGCATCACTTGTTTATTTACTATTTTTTGACAGTCAGTGCCCATGTTGCCAGTCATTGCCCATTTGTGGGCACTGATTGGCATATATTGTGCTTTTTTTTACATGTGGATGGTCATGGGGGATGTACCTGGCCATCCACATGTTGCCCCTTTCCCTGGTGGTCCTGGTGGCTTCTCAGGTGGTCCAGTGTGGGCATCCGAGGGGGGGGGGGGTGCGCTAATAAACAATCAGCACGAACCCCCCCTGTCAGGAGAGCCGCCGATCGGCTCTCCTCTACTCGCGTCTGTCACATTGTGATTAGCCGTGATTGGACACGGCTGATCACATGGTAAAGAGCCTTCCACCGGAGGCTCTTGACCGAGATCGGAGATGCAGGGTGCCAGACGATGCAGAGTGTCACCAATCACAGCGATGCGCGCCCCCACGGGCTTGCGCCGGCATGTTATCCTATAGATGTCCAGTCAGGATAACACAACCACTTCCCAGACGTCAATTTACTACTGACCGGGCGGGAAGTGGTTAAGCAATGGAGGAGCCATTTTCTTAGAGCATCAGTTGCCCTTAATCCATCCCTGGGTACCTTCTAAATTGTAACACGAGGCACATTGCTCAGTGTGTCTTTAAGACATCTTACCTAAGAAAAAAACAAAAATACATTTGTACTGGCAATGCCCCTGATTAGAATTAAGAATATAAAAAAAAAAAAGTCTACCTGTAAATATGATAGTCGATAAATCGATAAATCAAGGCAATCAGTGTGTGTATAAAGTCCACTTATTTTTGTAAAATCTGTGTTGCTTTAGAAACATTTATAAAATATTCCCTATAAAAGGCAGATAAGAAAGAGTGACACTACAACGTAGTAACTGGTTAAATAGGTTTTCCGTTATAAAGGGGTACATAATGGAATCAGGTTGAGAAACATTGAGGTGGATAAAAGCTTAATCTCCCTCTAGTGGCTTCTCGAAGTATCTGTCTTTTCTAGACGGCCACTGTTACCATGCCAATATTAGGGTGTGCAGCGTCTCGTATTTGGAATTTCAAACGCATATCAATTCTGAAAATCGATAAATAACCCCACTTGCTGCCAAAATAATAACTTGATGTCTATTGTAGAGAAGCTGAAATTGTTACTTTTACTTTGATGCATTCCAAGCAAAGCTACAATTCTGAAACATCCTTTAAAATATTAAGACTACTTCATTAATAATGTAACTAAGAAAACAGACTGTCAATCCTTATTACAATTCAATTCACATTTAGACAGGATTAAGAACATTTAGCAATACTGTACGTAACCAGAGTATTCAGAACTTTAAAGAAGGGAGATAAGATCAGCTGTTAATGTGGGCTTATTCCCTGCATCCTTTCTTGCCAGCATCCAGGGAGCCTCAATCAGCCTAAGATTGCACATGTATGGAGGGTTTGACAGCGGGCAGTATGTGTAGAAGAAAGGTAAGGAGGGTATGGCAGCAGTCAGAATGTGTAGAAAAGAAGTAAGGAGGATATAACAATGGGCAGTATGTGCAGAAGAATATTTTGCAGGGTAGGACAGCAGGCAGTATGTGTAGAAAATAAATAAGGAGGGCATGACAATGGGCAGTATGTGCATGAGAGAATTAGGGCATGATAGCGGGCAGTAAGTGCAGGAGAATAGTATGAAGGGTAGAGCAACGTGTGTAGGAGAGGTGGACATGACAGCGGGCAGTATGTGCAGGAGAATAGTATGGAGGGTATGACAGCAGGCAGTATGTGCAGGAGAATAGTATGAAGGGTTGACAGCGGGCAGTATGTGTACAAGAGAAACAAGGAGGGTATGACAATAGGAAGTATGTTCAAGACAATAGTATCGATGCTATGGCAATGGGCAGTATGTGCAGGAGAGAAGTAAGGAGGGCATGAGCAAGAGAATAGTATAGAGGGTATGACAGCAGGCAATATGTGTAGGAGAGAAGTAAGGAGGGTATGACAGCAGTCAGTATGTGCAGGATAGAAGGAAGGAGGGTATACCACTGGGCAGTATGTGCAGAAGAATAGTTTGGAGGGTAGGGCAGCAGGCAGTATGTGTAGAAGAGGAGGGCAGGACATTGGGCAGTATCTGCACAATAATTGTATGAAGGGTATGGCAATGAGCAGAATGTTTAGGAGAGAATGGTGGTGTGACAGTGGGCAGTATGTGCAGGAGAGAAGTAAGGAGGACATGAGCAAGATAATAGTATAGAGGGTATGACAGCAGGCAATATGTGTAGGAGAGAAGTAAGGAGGTTATGACAGCAGTCAGTATGTGCAGGAGAGAAGGAAGGAGGGTATACCACTGGGCAGTATGTGCAGAAGAATAGTTTGGAGGGTAGGGCAGCAGGCAGTATGTGTAGAAGAGGAGGGCAGGACATTGGGCAGTATCTGCACAAGAATTGTATGAAGGGTATGGCAATCAGCAGAATGTTTAGGAGAGAATGGGGGCGTCACAGTGGGCAGTATGTGTAGGAGAATAGTATGCAGTTTATGGCAATGGGCAGCATGTGTAGGAGAGAAGGAGGACATGACAGAGGGCAGTATGTGCAAGAGAATAGTATGAAGGGTTGACAGCGGGCAGTATGTGCAGGAGTAAAGTTTGAAAGGGTAGGAAAGCGGGAAGTATGTATAGGAGAGAAATACTTGCTGGTTGTTTGTATAATAGTGCCATATATCAAGAGATAATGAAATGTGGAGTTTGCTACAGTGAGGTAAGACAACAGGAAGCATGTGCAGGAAAATAGTATGGAGGGTATGGCAATGGGCAGTATGTGTAGCAGAGAAGTAAGGAGGGCATGACTGCGGGCACTATGTGCAAGAGAATAAAGGGATGGTATGACAGCAGGCAATATGTGTAGGAGAGAAGTAAGGAGGGTAAGACAGCAGTCAATATGTGTAGGAGAGAAGCAAGGAGGGTATGACAATGGGCAATATGTGCAGGAGAATTGTTTGAAGGGTATGGCAACAGGAAGTATATGTAGGCAAGAATGAAGGCATGACATTGGATGGTATATGATAATAGTATGAAGGGTATGGCAACAGGCAGTATGTGTAGGAGAGAAGGAGGACATGATAGCGGGCAGTATGTGCAGGAGAGAAGTAAGGAGGGTATAACAGCAGTCAATATGTGTAGGAGAGAAGCAAGGAGGGTATGACAATGGGCAGTATGTGTAGGAGAGAAGGGGGACATGGCAGCAGGTAGTATGTGCAGGAGAATTGTATGAAGGGTATGACAACAGGAAGTATGTGTTGTCGAGAATGAAGGCATTAAAGTGGGTGGTATGTGAGAATAGTATGAAGGGTATGGCAAGAGGCAGTATGTGCAGGAGAGAAGCAAGGAGGGTATAACAATGGGCAGTATGTGTAGGAGAGAAGGAGGACATGACAGCGGGCAGTATGTGCAGGAGAGAAGAAAGGAGGGTAAGACAGCAGTCAATATGTGTAGGACAGAAGGAGGACATGACAGCGCGCAGTATGTGCAGGAGAGAAGCAAGGAGGGTATAACAATGGGCAGTATGTGTAGGAGAGAAGGAGGACATGACAGCGGGCAGTATGTGCAGGAGAGAAGAAAGGAGGGTAAGACAGCAGTCAATATGTGTAGGACAGAAGGAGGACATGACAGCGGGCAGTATGTGCAGGAGAGAAGCAAGGAGGGTATAACAATGGGCAGTATGTGTAGGAGAGAAGGAGGACATGACAGCGGGCAGTATGTGCAGGAGAGAAGAAAGGAGGGTAAGACAGCAGTCAATATGTGTAGGAGAGAAGCAAGGAGGGTATAACAATGGGCAGTATGTGTAGGAGAGAAGGAGGACATGACAGCGGGCAGTATGTGCAGGAGAGAAGTAAGGAGGGTATAACAATGGGCAGTATGTGTAGGAGAGTATGAGAGGAAGAGAACGGTGCAGGTGAGGAGTTTCTATACCAATGTAACTTATGTCTTTGGTTAATGGGATCCTGTTTCTTTATTCATGTTTTTTTTTTTTTATCAATGAATCGACAAGAGTACGAGAAACCCTTAAAAAACAAAGCTGGGGCACAATATAAAATTAATAATGTATCATCCCGCTAAAATTAGAAAGCTTCCAGTGTACAGAAATTAGCAAACTGCATCCCTTTTACTAGACTTTACTGCAAGTTTTGACATTTGCTTCTTGGAGGCCCATGAGACTCACAAATGCAATGCTCCTATTACACAACATGAAAGCGCTGTTACTACTAAAAAAGTCATTAGCATTTTATAGGCACTGTATGCTTCAAATATATAAAACTATTATGTATCATGCAGAGATGGAATCCCTTATTCTCAACCAAAGCTTCAGAAAATGTATGAGTTTTCCCCTAAAAATAGTTTCATACACTATCTGGAATTGTTTGATGCCATGTACAGATGACTTACACATTTAATTATAAATTACAGTGGTTTACCGCACAGCTATGTCTACTCAACCCCAATGCGTAGATAATACATTGGACAGCCCATGTTTATGGCTGTACTTTGGATCATTCCCTGAACACATGTGATTTAACTGTTATCTGAGCTAACACAATATTATCTCCTCTAAATCAGAGTAAAGACATCTAACTTTGACATTCAGCTTAATTCACTGTTGATGTTCCCAGGTTGTTTTCCTACTGACTATTACATATTTACAATCTGCAATTATTGTACAAATTTAAAGTGTAACTTTGTAGAGTTTGCACACGCGATTCTAAGCATTTTTTTGTGGGTGTCTCAGGCTTGAGCCTTTCTCTTTTTACCAAGGAAAACAAATGTGGGTAAGATATAAGCATTTTCATGTGCTTTTTGGGTACTCCTATTGAAGTCTATTTGGGGACCATTGGGGTCACACCCCTTTCTGTTAAAGACCCGCCCTGATTTTTTTCAGTGGGGAAACTAGTTCTGAGGGCCTGTGGGGTAGGGTTGCCACCTGTCCAGGATTCACCCGGACAGTTCGGGTTTGGAATCATGTGTCCGGGTTTCAGACAGCCTGAAACCCGGACACATTATTTAGACTGGACTATGGCTTCTCAGCAGGGTTTCTGGCTGCAGTTGTCTAAGCTGAGAGTATCTGTTACACTCTTTCACACTGCCTGAGAGAGGGCTTGATCTGCACCTATTCCCCTCACCCCTACCCCTCTGTGTCTTCCCACACTCCAATCCCCGGCACTGTGCCTCAGAAAAGGAAAGTTGGGTCTGGAAATTTGAATTCCAGCCTCCGATACATCTGGATGAGAGGTGCTGACTGCCAAGGGGTGAAGGAGCTCTACATACATCCCTGTCTGTGACTAAAGTCTCCCCCTTCTCTCTCCTGCCTCTGAGTAAGTACACTAATCTCAGAGCATCCCTTTCATCAGAGTTCCCCTTTACACCAGAGGCCACAGTTTTTCCCCTTACATCAGAGTCTTCTCCGTACATCACAGTTCTCAGTGTTCCCCCTTAAATCAGGGTTCCTAGAGCATCCCTTATGTTAGAGGCCCCAGAGTCCCTTACATCAGAGTCTACAGAGCCCCCCTTACAGATGTAAAAGGGAAACTCTGTGGATTCAGATGTAAAGGGGGGACCCTTGATATTAACTTCATATGAATAGAAATGGTATTTAATAACACAATATATGTATAGTTATACTATAAAAAAAAAATTGCCGTGGGCCACTAAAGTGTTCGGATTTGACTTGAAGAAAAGGTGGCAACCCTACTGGGGGGGGGGGGGGGGGGCAATGGATTCCCTTCATTTTTATAGA